>NW_027052333.1:0-43846 GCF_036321145.2 Pelmatolapia mariae | reverse complement strand
ATTGGGGTTGGACACCAGAAGAACCTGTTGGTTTCAATGTGGATCATCAAAGTAAAAATATCATGTCACTTATACTTAAAATAACAGTGTCCCCAAACTGCTCTTTGGAAAGGTTTTCTTAAAGAAATTCAGGTTGTATGCTTTTATTTGTTGACTGTATTAAAATTAGCTTGTTTGTCTGATCAAACTCCCAGGGCTAAAATTTGATGAGGTTGCTGGTGGTGGAAGATGACGAGGGGAAGAAAACACTTGCAGCGTGAAAGCAGTATATGCCTGACTGAATGACTGGATTTGTGAATGGATGCTACTGTATGGGCTCGTCAAACTGCAGGCGGAGCAAAAATATGTGGCACTGAAGTCAGCCTGTATTCTGCATTTTACTACGTGGCTAAAAAAGCAATCTTGGTTTGTTTAAATCACAAATGTGAATGAAAGCGCTCAAACAAACAAAAGCTTACATCCTATGAATCTGTGGAGAAGGCAGATGGTGGATTTTTGAGAAGAACTAACAAGAAATTGTTTACTCTTTAGTAAAGACGAAGCTCTTGATAGGCAGCTCTGGTAATAATCAGAAAATGTCACATTTCTTCATAACATTCCCCCGTAAACTTTTTCGGAAAATGTTGAAGATCAAAAAGGTCACAGTTTCAGCAGCGTTCAAGAGTTCTTGTGACGTTTGAGAGGCGCTGTTTTTATCTTCATCATAGCTTCCAGGATGGGTTGTCTGCTAGTTTCAGGAGATTCTCAGCAAATGTTGTTAAGCCTAAATTATTGCCGTGAATATTAAGCTTGTGAGATTAAGCCTGCTTTACAAGGCTGGGGAGCAACAGTGTTCATGGAAAATGTGTTAATTTTAGACACTGGCAGTAGTACTGCTGTGAGATAGAAGCTACATCTCCTGGCTGTGATCTCAGTAATTCAATATTTCAGTGATCTCAGTTCTTACTAATCAGTATTAGTATTATTGTCCCTTTCCACAAGTAACTCTGTGTATGTGTATACTTTCTGTACACACATATCTATAGGGGTGTGACTACACATAGTCACAGCAAACTAATGTTTATAGCACTCCCTGAGCCAGACGTCCATCGAGCCTGGGATGCTTTTTTGGTGGCGGCTAATCTTAACGGTACCAGTGAACACTGGGAAACTCAACAGATTTCACAGTCGTACGTTTTAATAAACGTGATATTTCTGCTTCATTTTCTGCTTCGTAATTTCCCGCTGACCGCGCTGGACAATGTTGGTTGTCATGGTAACAATGCACAGGTACACCAAAGGCCATTTTCGTTGCAAAAAGCTAGAAGGCAGTCTTCAATATGCATGAAGCAGCAAAGACATCCACACATTAGGACACACGCTTCTGTCATCTGCTTAGTGTCGTTTTATTGGTTTCTTTCAAGTTGTAGAATGAATCACAGACTTGATCCTTGCAGACTACCAGTGTATCCATATTACATGTGGTGGGATTTGCCAGTGACCTGATGCACCCAGGATATGCATTATTTATGCTGACGTAAAGGCACTTATAACTGTCAGTTGCGTAACACTGTGTAAGCTGTGGGCTCAGCTGTGGACAGTGAGATGGCTCTGTGAGACAGCGTGGCTGCTATAAAGTGGAGCTTATAGTCGACCATATGGAAGGTTTGTTTCCTTTGCAGACTGTAGCTCCTCTTTTTTGCTTTTCAAGCATATAATAAGTAATAAAGATGATTAATTTTAAGAAACCAACACAGCCAACTACAAACAAACACAAAACCAACAGAGGTGAGAACGCCCCCCCCCCCCTTAATTGGAGAAAGGAAAAATGAAATATTATCTAACTATAGTAAATATCTATTCATTTTTATAAATTGTGTTTTTCTGGATAAAACCAAGCAGAACTTTCTTTTGAATGAGTTTTCGCATCACCTTTTCACTGAATCATCTTTCTACACTGTCGAAGGCTGTCTTGTTCCTTTAGCCCTCATAACCACCATTTGTAATTATTAACAACAATTTAACACGAACTAACAGATAAAACTGTGTACTGCAAACTAGTCTGCATTCAAAGTCATAATAGGAAGCCATGCGTATGAGGTGTAGGGTATGGTAGACTTAAAATCCATCTGAGTAGGCACAGGTAAAATTAGACTTTAGTAACACATTAGAATATTTTCATTTTGGTGTGTTTTGGCTAACTTTAAAATCAAACCAAAAATCAAATCAAATCACTTTTATTGTCACATCACATGTGCAGGTACACTGGTACAGTACATGCGAGTGAAATTCTTGTGTGCGAGCTTCACAAGCAACAAAGGTGTGCAAAATACAATAACATAAGAACAAGCAAAATATAAGAATGGGTAAATCTGAGAGTTATATGAATCAATATATGTACAATATAAGAGTGTATGCGCATTACTGAATGTGTATACTAAATTTGTATATCTACGTGTGTGTGTGTCTGTGTGTGTGTATATATATACATATTTTAAAAATTAAATAGAATAGACAATAAAATAAAATATACAGAGTTTGGCAGTTGGAAATGTGCAAAACAAGTGGCATTTATATACAGTATGGAGTGCATAATGTTGAAGTTCCAGTAGTGAGGGTGAGGTGTCTATGAAGTGTTCAGCAGTCTGATGGCCTGATGGAAAAAGCTGTCTCTCAGTCTGCTGGTTCGGGACTGGATACTGCAGAACCTCCTTCCCGATGGAAGTAGTCTGAACACTTTATGGCTGGGGTGACTGGAATCCTTGATGATCCTCCCCGCTTTCCTCAGGCACCGCTTCCTGTAGATGTCCTGGAGGGAGGGAAGCCCACCTCCAATTATCCGTTCAGAACACCGCACTACTCTCTGGAGAGCTTTGCGGTTGTTGCCGTACCAGGTGGTGATGTATCCAGTGAGGATGCTCTCAATGGCACCTGAGGATGCGGGGGGTCATTCCGAATCTTTTCAGTCTCCTGAGAAAGAAGAGGCACTGCTGCGCCTTCTTGACTGTTTTGTTTATGTGTCCTGACCACGTAAGATCCTCAGCCAGATGTACACCAAGGAACCGGAAGCTGCTCCCTCTCTCCACAGCAGAGAGAGTGAGCAGCTTCTCCTAAAGTTTATTTCATGACTTTAGGAGAAGTCATGAAATAAAAAGAACTACACTAAGGTGATTTGTACTGCTTTCAAATGTAAAAATGGATCAAAATTGACCTAAGCTGTGTGTAAGGGTTAAAAAATGGAAAGATACAAATTTGGAGGTTCAGATAGTTGCTGATGGAGTGAATCATTTCACCGTCATCGGGTAAAACCATTAAAAACGAGCAGATATGGATGATGGTGTTGGTTAAATTGTAAGGGTTACAATTTCTTTTCCAGCTTCTTTCTTGCTTAGCATAGTGGCTTGATTTCGCTTTGTCTGAACAACATATGTGCTACAGACACATGATAAACTTTACATTGAAAATTGCTGTCACCAAAAAGGTTGTCATTCGTAGCCATGAACACAGAAAAAGAAGCTTTTTTTGTGACTATTTCATGTTTTAGTAGGCTGTACAGCTGGGTACAGCTGCATAATGCCATATGCAGCTGTACCCATTTTATTTTTAGCACTTAAAGCTTTTGAATATTATTTAAGTTTTGTGTTTGAAGTATGTACTTAGTACATGTGATGCATTATAGCTCTTAAGGCTATGGCACCAGGCTGTGGGGTGGAAAGTGAAAAGCACAATCATAACATAATCAGAATCATAGCATACCTATGATATCAAAACGTGTCATCATGTGACTCGAAGCATTGATCCACAGTTATCAAAAATTCTGTTCAAAACCCATCAAACCTTGGAATCGCCCGCATTGCAATGATCATTGTCAGAAATTTCCTTTCAGTCTGCAGCACATGGTCTCCTCCTCTCCTGCAGTATCTGCGGAAAATAAGCCATATGTAGATGCACTTCAGTATTCATGAATAAGCAAAATGATGAAACACACTCATGCTAATAAGCTGCCACAGGATAACAACATCAGGAACAGTACAAAGCCACATTTTCTCCACTCTTACATAACCTCAATCATTCCTGCTGTTTTTTTTCTTTATTTAAATTCTTTCTGTAGGTTTTCATTTACATTTATGTTGCAGTGTTTTTTTTAAACCTTGGTAAATAATAAGCTGTAGTGTGAGAATATTTATGTTATTATTACTAGTAAATTGACACAGGTGACCTGGACACCTTGGGGACAGATATACAGTAAACTGAGATGCTTACAGAATCAAATGTATTGGTCTGCTTGTACCTCTTTATTTATTTATTTATTTGCTTTTGCATCAGACAACTCTTCATGTGCTTGTTGAGTTCCCAGGAGACCGTTGTTATGGACCAGTAACCGTGACAACGATGCAATGCGATGAATATGTGGCACTGCTTCCACCAGATTCAGCTCGTTCGGCTGGCAGATGGCTTTCAGGCTTTTTTTGAGCTTCAGGTTTATCTGAGGTCCTTCTCTGGTGACGGGGGCATGTTGATGTTGTCGCTGTTGATGTTGCAGCCGCTACAACCATAATCTCCATGTGGTGACAAATATACAGATGGGGGTATTAGCATAGTATTCCATCAGGACAGGTTTGCTCAAAAGAAACACCTCACTTCCCATTCTGACAGTTGACTAATCTCAGACTGGAAGCATTCCAATTCAATCACAGTGTTGTATTGAAGGCTGCCGAACACCTCCGCCGGAGCAAGTCTGGGTTCAAGTGTCAATCTGTGTGGCACAGGACTGCCCATAGAGAACTGATTTCTTACACTGGGAAGCAAATTATTATCTGCACACATCATGATGGAATTGTTAGCAATTTCAGAGCCACAAGGGACCTATTCTTAGCATTACTGGGAGGTTATATTTTACAACTAAACACAAGTTAAACAAGGTGACTTTGAATCACATGACAAATTTTTAAACAATGTGTTTTTTTTTCTTTTTAATAAAACAAAAGTTAGCGAGTAGATTACATTTCCAAAATACTGCCAATGGCCCTGTAATATCAAAAAATGTAAATGACCAAAAACCCTTTGAGGTAGCATGGAAATGACTCACATCCTGATATACAGCGAGGACATGTTTTATTAGGGATGTAATGATTCTCTACATCTACCATTTGGCTCTTTTCTCAGGGGAATGACTGATCACGTGGTCGTAATTGGATCACAAACAATAAATGAACTATAGTATTCAAATTTACTCTTTATGGGATCTTCTTTTTCTTTTTTTTATAGAAATGAAAGCTTTCATCAGTACAGCTTCTACCAGGAATTAACAATAATCATTACCAAAGACATTTCTCTGGCTATATTTACACACAGACACACATGCTGTTTCCACCAACACAAAATCTGCTCTTAATTTAAAATGGTTAAACAGACCGCTCAGCTAAGCTGTGCGTTTTACCACAAAGCTTGCGGTCGAGGTTTGAGCTGTGACTAGAGACTGTGGAAATCCCTTCTGTGTTTCAGACGCATTACAGCCCTGGCTTTATTGCCGTGTAACAGTGGCAGCTTTATCATAGTAAATAGGTTTTCTTGTCACTTACCATACCATACCACTCTTTTTTAAAGAAAGGACTTTTAAAAACAACAACAGAGCTGACCACACAATAACACCAAACACAAAAGAGTTGTAGAAGAATTAAAAATGCCACATTGGGATAAAGACAGATGACCAATCATGGACCTTTACAATGATTGTATGACTAGCTAAAGTTGCCTCTTGATGCATTCATGCAAACATGGAGTGTAATGGAGCAGATTTGTAATCAGTTGTAATTTCTCCACCTCATCAATGCAAATTAATTGATTATTATTTGGGTTTATTAGTGTTACTGGTCACGAGGTGGATGACAGCCAATGAGTGTAAAACAAAACAGTTAGGTTGTGGGCCATGTTCCAACACCTACATGTTTACCATACTTTTCACTGGCTCAAGGTAACACTTTGATTAAAAAGGCTTGTGAAACAGTGTAAGTGTAAATAAGCAGGGGTCTGTGGTTGGAGCTTTCCTGTATGGAAACAAAATAGGAAAAACGTAACCTTCCAATGCAATGATTAGAATTCACATAATGATTCGTTCATGGAAATCACCACCTATGTGTTTTCTTCTAATTTCACACAGCTTTCATTCTTATATTACAATGAAAAAAATGAAAAAGTTGCCAAGATCATATGTATGGAATACCTCAGGTGGCAGAGCAGACTAACCAGAAGGTTGGTGGTTCGATCCCAGGCTGCTCCAGTCTGCATACCAGATATCCTTGGGCAAGATACTAACCCCATGTTGCTCTTCGATGCATCCATCAGAGTGTGAATGTGTATGAATGTTAGATACTTAGCACTTAAGCTTAGAAGTGATTGGGTGAATGAATTAGTTGTATAAAGCGCTTTGAGTGCTCAGACAGAGTAGAAAAGCGCTATATAAGAACCAGTCCATTTACCATTGCCTGCCAGTACTCCTCCACTTTGTTTGCTGTGCAAGGGACTTCCTTGCACACCTTCAGAGGTGTTACTATAGAGTTACTGTTACTATAGAGCCCGAACACCTCAGACCAGAAATATCATTAAATTAACAACAACAACAAAACACAAACTGTGGTACTGATCTCATATCTCCTGCTCCACCTGAGTGAAGTAAAGGTTTCTCTTTATGAAAGCCTTGTCGATCGTCCCAGGCACAACTTGCATTAGGCACAGTGCAGCGGGAGAGAACTCATTACTTACAAAGGAATACGGCTAACCTGCAGTTTGATTTAAGGGACTTTCTCAAGCCTGCCAGTCTTCTTGCTGGAGGCCCAGGAAAACCAGAAGATTGCTCCAACAATTGTGGCATATTTGATGAGGTATGGTACTCCCATCTGTCCCTCAGTGCAGTCTGAGAGGGCCAGATTGAGGCGATGTGCACAGTGCACGGTTGTAAGGCCAGGAAATGAGTTCTAGTGTCTCTGCTTTTTGTCTCACTTAAGCTTCTCAGCATGATCACTCTGACACTCCCATACCTCACACCAGCTCATACCAAAGGATAAGGAAAAGAGACTCACCAGCTGCCACTCGGGATCTGTCACTCACGAAGGAGCTCTTTGCTTTTTTTAATCAAACGCTTTCCACTTTGTCAGGTCTCCAGAAAACTATGTCAACTTCATCTATATTCAGTGAGTAGCCTCATCAACGCTAATCCCCATTCTGGGAATTTTAACCGCTTTGCCACCAGCTGGTCATCCAGAATCTTCGGGCAGAAAAGCTATTTTGTTGTCCTGCTTGACAGTAAATATGTAAAGATGTTCCATATACAGTGATTTAATTGAATGGCTGCAGGATTTACTTTGAAACTGTGACAATAAGCACAGTTCAGTCAGTTCACAGCTGCTGTGGTGAGGCCACTTTGACTTGAGACATTGATTCATTATTCTAAAGCCTTTGAGAGTCCACTGCAGCTTTCCTCCTAAAGACATAAAAGATTACTTCTAAAGCAGCTTCTTTATATTTATTTTTCTCAACTTTTCTAAAGCAAGGTATTTGCAAAAGTGTGTTCTTCTCTAAGGTGTTTTTGCTCTTCTTCTGCTGACTGTCATCCAACTCACATGCATCTGGTAGTTTGTGCTCAGCTCTCATAATCCTGCAGCTTTTTACAGCGTGGAGGCACAATGCTTTTGGCATAGGTAACATATCATGCCCTCCTCATTATATCTAAGCCAGGAACGGCTTTTCAGACTTCGTGGGTCATAACTGACTCTGTGTCTGTGACTATTTTTAATAATATAAAGTTAAAAGTATGTAAACATAAGCTTTGTATTAATACACACTTAATGACTTGGCAACTTAACTCTCTTGCTCCCAGGCCAACTCTGATCCCCTCCTTCATGTTAGAACCTGATAAATTTAAAGCACCTGATCAGTAACATGACTGCCTGTAATAAAAACATCTGCAGCATTTCTCAGCATCACGGACAACACCATCGACTTCCTTCTACATCGATAATTTTCAGTGGTTTATGTTCTCTTTATAATGTTGTTTTTCTTTGGCAGTGCGACGCCACTGTACCACTGTGTTGGTTTACCAATGAAATGCGGTTGTATATACAGACGACAAATGACTAAGCACAATCACAGACTGTGTGTTAAAAATGCAGTTGGTGGAAGCCCAGTTGTGAAGCCTGCAGCTGAGTGTTTTGTCCATTTTGATATTTTGAAACGCGACAAACTAGCTGTTGAACTGACTGGGAGGCCATTTTCCTGTAGACTTCTATGATATCTAACTTCTTTGTGAAGCTAAGCACGTGGGCCTGAAAAATTAAGCTAACATGAAAGAGCCAAAAATTGCACTTACTCTAGGTGCCACTTGAGGCTGGCTCTGAAAGCAAATCAGTCATCACAGACTTTTAAAGGTAAGCCCGGTTAAAAAAAAAGGTTTTTGTCTCTATGATTAGTCTCTCCCTCCATCTGGCTGAACTGTTTTGTCTTTTTGGAGCATTTTTAAATGTAACTATCTGACAATTATTATGGCCCATCCGAGATGTTTGCCTCTTAGTGCACTGACAGCACACAGTTTATGTTTGCAACCTGCTAACGAAGCATGCTACTGTTAGCTGATATACTTCTAACACAGTAGTCACCAAAATACTAACGTCACACTTACCATGTCCGTCTTTTGAAGTGATCTGTGTTTGAACTCAATCAAATAGACCTCTTCTGGCAATTAGAAAGAATGCAGATTTAAAGCACTTGTGTTCTGGCTTTAATTTTGAGACCTTGAAGTTATGTCCAAATTTCTTTTAATTTGTTTGTTTTTTGTTTCCAATAAATTTTAGGTAGAGTTAGGTAGAGAAAATGTTAGGTAGAGTTAGGGGAGTTGGGATCAACAAGTTTAACATTATATTGCTCTTATAATAAATTAATGAATATAACAATTTTCTACGTATTTTATAGATTTTTTACTAAAATATATACACTTATAACTTTTTTAACAATAAATAAATTATATTTTATGGCAAAATTATATTTATAATATAGCGTCTCTCTACTTAGTTGAACACTTGAAGCACTCTATTACAAGTCTCATTCACCAAATCACACTCTCATAGCATAATCACACTGAAGGAGGTGGACTGGAGGAGTCGGAGACAGAGCTGCCGACCTTCCAGCCGATAGACGACCTGCTGTACACAGCTACCCCTGCAAAAATAAAAGTACTGTTACTCACAAATTAGGCGCAGCATAATATCCTCCTTCAGAGAAGCACTGACTAAAGATTTTGTCAGATGCACAGCGGTGGGAAATCTTGTCAGTATCTAGAAAGTCCTCAAAGTTGAAAGAAGACCCTACTGGCCACGAGAGAGAGATCATCTTAGAAGTTCATCCCAGTCCAGGAATAACTACGAGAGTCACGCAACATTTCATTTGCTCGCTGGCTTAGTGGAGCGGCAGCTTCAAAGAGCCTTTAGTTCTTCTGATCATGAAGTCAGAGGAACCGCTGGACACTTTGTGTACAAACTCATAAATGAAGATTTTTTGGGGGAATGCTTTAACCTTCAAAACTTTATGTTTTTAGAACCATTTCTTACCTAAAAAGCACTTAAACATATTTTAAAACTACATCCTCTTCCTCACATACAAGGTCTTGAAAAATCAGGTCTATCTTAAAGACCTTATAGTACTGTATCATTAGAGCACTTCGCTCTCAGACTGTGGGCTTACATGAAAGTAAAATGGGAGGGAGAGCCTTCAGTTTTCATGGCCCCGCCCCTCCCTGAGCCTGATTCTGTTGGAGCTTTCTTCCTGTTAGAAGGGAGTTTTTCTTAACCCACTGTCACCAAAGTGCTTGCTCATACGCGGTCATATGATTGTTGGAATTTTCCCTGTTGTATTATTGTAGGGTCTACCTTACAGTACAAAGCACCCTGAGGTGACTGTTCTTGTGAATACATTCATTCATGTTTATATATATTCATTTTTAAAATGAAACTAATTATTTATTGATATTTAATTTGTATTAAAATAAATTTCCAATATGGCAAAATTAAATGCTGTTTTAATTTTGTTAAAATGCTGATTGGTGCACTTTCTAAAAACAAAGATGATCATAGTTTTAATTTTATTCCGCAAAAACATCCACCACACAGCTTTCTGACTCTTGTACAGCTCTATTAAAACATCACATTCCTGTAAGTTGCCACAGAAATTAAAAAGAAAGAAAGAAAGAAAGAAAGAAATTATCCTTCCTTCCATAAACAAAACTGCCTGCTTCAATTAAACAGACTCACAGAATTGTACTGAGGAGTTTGGCTGCGAGGCTGGAGGCACTCATAATTGCTGAAGCGCTGAAACACACTGCTCATTCACTTTTCCCCATCCTCCTTTTCTCTGCCACTTCAGGGATCCAAACTGGCAACTTTGATGCCCCTGCGAGTCTTTGTTTTTATTGGCTTTGCACAGCCTTGGCGCATGGATGTTCAAACGTGTTTTTATAAATAAATCTGAGAATAACTTTGCGAGGCCTAAGACTGACCCTCAGGTTATTATTGTCACTGGTGGGAATGAGATTTATAATTAGAATTTTTTTTTTTCTTATATTGTAAGGAGGTGGGAGTGGAAAATAAATCATAACAGTGGCGTTGCCATTTAATAAAAGCACTGAGTGGAATAGGATTACCTGGCACTTTCTGCGCTCTGAGATGGCAGAGTGATTCTGAGTGAGGAATTGGTTTTGCTCGTGTGTGTGTGTGTGTGTGTTAGTGAATGAGTGCTAGGCAGCTAGACTGAAATTGCTAACGAACTCCATTTCAAACTCTGAGGAAAAATGTGTGCGTAATTTGTCATGAGAAGTAACAACACAGCTGTATTCACTTCTGTTCCCTCCATATGGATATTTATCTCATCTGAAGGCATCGCTACATGTCCACAGAGCACAATTTCACACTGCACTGCTTTCATTGGGTTTACACAGACACTACTCTTGCGGCTTATTTATGAAAACGGATATCAAGGCACTTAGAGACGAATGGCATTCAGTCAAATTTTAATTTTTTGGCATTGTTACGGAGATTAGCACACTTCAGAGTAACATAATTACATGCAAGTTCAATTTTTAAAAAATCAAGTGGCGTAAAAACTGCCAAAATCATCCCTCGGGATGAGCGGTTTTAGTGCTGTTATCTTGGTGTGTTAAAACATGATGTGACAGGTGAGTGGTTCATCTAATTCTAAAACCAGAAACAGTTTGGGATTAACTAGGTGTTAGCCAACGAGCATATCCTGGATAATCCTCCTATCTCTAATCATAATTGCAATTTATACTTTTAATTTATCCTATATTTGTGGACAGAAACTTTGCATTGCCTTGAGGCAACTTTTGTTGTAATTTGACACTATATAAATAAAATAGAATTGAATTGAAAACTAGCGACTGAGGTCTTAAACTCTTTAGGAGGGTCTAACATGGTCACAAATGGCCGTCACCCCGTAGATTTCTACAGAACTTTAAGTCTTTTTTTAGTCGCCCCCTGCTGCCATATAAAATAATGAAGGTTTAAGAAACTTGGATGTGCCTTCAGTTTTCACTTTTAGTGAGTTAAATGTACAACAGGGTACTAGGGCAACTTTAAGAAAGAAAAATGTTATTAATCATTTTAGGAACAATGTTGAAATTTCAAGATTAAGGTCGAAATTCTAGTTTGAGCAAAGCTTTGGTGCAGAAAGCTGTTTCTGGTGAAAAAGGAAAACACAAACTTGGAAGAGTTGGCTGGCTTTGTACAAAATGAAATGGGTGCCAACGATATTGATGGTTACGCCCTTGCGCAATACAGAGGATACATGATGTTGATACATGATCACAAAACACTTAAAGAGACAGCTGATCAGGTTGTTTCACTCACTCATCTAGACAGGGCAGTTTTTCAGAGGGTATAGCAGCCGTGACAGTTTGCATCGAAACATCTGTAATCCCCACATTTCTACTTTTTTCTTGAAATTTCAACTTTATTCTCAAAATGATCAAATAATACATATTTTTTTTCAGTTTTTAGAGGGTTGAAACAACTTCTGAGCCAGCTGCTCATGTAAACTCTGTCCCAAGTGTTAATTGAGCTGTTACGTTGTATTCCATTTTAAACATTTTGGGTGTTACATCAGTATTCTTACCTGGTATTATTGTATTTTTTAACAATAAATAAATTATATTTTATGGCAAAATTATATTTATAATATAGCGCCTCTCTACTTAGTTGAACACTTGAAGCACTCTATTACAAGTCTCATTCACCAAATCACACTCTCATAGCATAATCATACTGAAGGAGGTGGACTGGAGGAGTCGGAGACAGAGCTGCCGACCTTCCAGCCGATAGACGACCTGCTGTACACAGCTACCCCTGCAAAAATAAAAGTACTGTTACTCACAAATTAGGCGCAGCATAATATCCTCCTTCAGAGAAGCACTGACTAAAAATTTTGTCAGATGCACAGCGGTGGGAAATCTTGTCAGTATCTAGAAAGTCCTCAAAGCTGAAAGAAGACCCTACTGGCCACGAGAGAGAGATCATCTTAGAAGTTCATCCCAGTCCAGGAATAACTACGAGAGTCACGCAACGTTTCATTTGCTCGCTGGCTTAGTGGAGCGGCAGCTTCAAAGAGCCTTTAGTTCTTCTGATCATGAAGTCAGAGGAACCACTGGACACTGTGTACAAACTCATAAATGAAGATTTTTTGGGGGAATGCTTTAACCTTCAAAACTTTATGTTTTTAGAACCATTTCTTACCTAAAAAGCATTTAAAAAGCTGGCATTTGCATTTTCATACATATTCATAGACTCTCAAAGCAAAATTTCTGGTTTTAAACTTGAGAAAAGCAAGTAAGCAGTGTCATCAGATAGCAAACTCCTATTGAAGTGCTTTTTTGCAGCTAGTGGTATTTGTAAAAACTCACATCCACTGAATAACAACACATAAAATATAACGTGGTTGGATTTAGAGTTACTGCTATGGGATATTAAATAAAACCAGTGTATAATAACACATATTTAAATGTGATGAGTGAAGGTGAAGTGTCATCTTTTTTTCATGCCTGCCCTTTTCATGTCATAGCTCAGTGGCCTCATATTAAATTCTTATTAACGTGTTGGAAGGGGAAGACTGTACCCAGGTGATCAATTAATGTTTCTGCAAGACGTCTTCTCTGGAAATATTACAGCCACAGCTCCGCCTGTGTGTCCCATCTGCAGTGAATCAACCCTAATCCCTTACGGTGACGTTTACAAATCATTGCTGTGCACAAGCTCTGCTGAAAGACGGCACCGGGGTTGTATTTCCTTTTTAAATGTAAAGGTGATTCTCAAGTTCCTGCGGCACACCATAAACAATCACACAACAGCACGAGCGGTTACTGCCTCAGCGATGGTCCTCTAAACACACTTTATACATCCACATCCACGGCTATATGTTTTTGCCTTAGCATTCATACATGATGTGTATTTGAGGCTAAAACGTTAGCCAACATTGAGTTTATAGACCATTAGCAGAGAAAATAGAGTATTGGTGAAAGCTAGAAAACTCTAATTGACATCCATATCTTCAGTACATGGTGACTATTTCACAATGTAAACTATGACATTATATAAAGCTTTTTCAAGACCCCTGTAGTCAAAAGAAGATTGATTCCGTTCATCTGGAGTGATGTACACTACTTACAAGGCAGTTTTTCTGGGACTGCTCTCAAAATACCTAGATGGAAACTGTGAGGCAGACAGAGGACACCTCCCTGCCCCTCCATGTGCATACATGGAAACCTGAAGGGACTAGACAAAAACAAGACCTAGCTCAAAAGTTGACTGGAGGCTAACTTATGTCCAATGACAGTGATGTTGAGGTAAGTTGATTAGGATTCCTAAACTTGTCACTAAGACACTTGACTTTAACATTAGCTAGCTCAATGTTTGCTTATAACCAGCTTGTTTGCTCGTTGTTAGCTATCCGGCGACGTGAGGGTTGCATTGTAATTGTGATGACATCGTAATAAAAAAGCATGTGCGTGCACGTTTTGGATTGTTAGAGCTCTGACTTCAGTTCAGTAGATGACGCTTGAAGGTGAGGAGGAAGAGGATAAGGTGGAACTGAGGAAGGAGAGACAGCAGTGGTGAAGGAGAAGGAAGACATAATGAGAAAGAGAGGCAAATACAAATATTATAATATATTATTATAATATTAAATGGTCATATATAGTTTGAAAGATATATTTTGAGCTTAAATTAACAGTAACTTATGAGTTGTACTGTGTATGTGGCCTGTCACTAGCCACATACATAAAATACGATTAGCTGGAACCGCAATGTGTCATGGTCCCTGCCAGTGTTGGTCAAGTTACTTGAAAAAAGTAATCAGTAACTAATTACTGATTACTTCCCCCCAAAAGTAATCCCGTTACTTTACTGATTACTTATTTTCAAAAGTAATTAGTTACTTAGTTACTTTTTAAAACATGATTTACAACCTGAATAGGTAATACAGCAATAGATCTTTCAGCCCAATTCTATTTTTTCTGCTAATCCATCATATAAAATGTAATCAAAAGTCTCTTTTTGAAACTAGTTTTATTAGTTTTAATCTTTTAACTTTACGCATGAAGCAAACATTAAATTATATGCAACATTCTCTGACTGGAAGAAATTTGTTTAACATTTAAACCTATTTTCTGCATATTCCAGCATATAAAATAAAAAAGGTTTTTGTCTTTATACTCAGTCTTTCAAATAGATGCACGTAAAACACAGCAGAAAATACATAAAATCAAAGACTCCGTGGTCCTGTTGCTCTATTTTTACCTGTATAGCAGGAGTGGGGCAGGCGGAGGTTTGCCCTGGTGCAGGTGTGTTGTAGCGGTCAGTGGAAGGATCTGGGAGTTTCACATTCCCGTGGCAGTGTACTGTCGGTGCTTGCTCGGAAGTTTAGGGGTTTTTTTGAGTTCAAACTCAAAGTAAGGTCAGTACTTCCACGCTTTAAAGCTGCACGGTCATACTCTCTGCCGCACTCGTTATATTATCCATTGTTGATCTGCACACAGCTGTTGCCACGAATGTCGCACTCGCTTAACATCATTGTCATGAGACACTCTCGCAAAAAAATCACAGTTTTAGTAACGCAGTAACGCAGTAACGCAGCGTGCTTATGGGAAAGTAACAGTGATCCCTCTTCAGGCGGTGGCTGGCAGTCATTCGTTGCAGGACTATTGACCTACCTCGTTAGTGAAGCTTTCCATGTTCTCCATGACTAGCTGATAATTGTGTGTTTCCCTGTGCACAGGTCGACCCTGGTGCTTCATCTGTGGTGAGTGGTGAGAGAGAGTTGTGTGGATTTCTCCCCTTTGCCTTCCCTCCTTCTATATTAACCTCATTAATAAGACGTGAGTCCTGCTGAGTCTTGCTCGCCTGCTTAAGACATGACACAATGTCCACCTCGGCAAATGTATTCAAGATAGCCGGACAACATGACGGCTCCCACAAACTAGCGCCTGCTCATGTATTGTTGAGTTTATGAGAACTCATCAGTTTGTTGGAAGACATAATTTCACACTAATCAGTGTATATTTATACAAGATTCCTTTTTTCTTTTCAATTAAATAACCTCAAAACAATACTTGTACCTTTTAAGTGCATTAATGAAAAATACCATAGATTTTATAATTATTTTGAGAGCTAAAGAAGCTTGTTTATGTGACCTATGTGACTTCGTGCATTTGTGATGAAGTCCATGATTCTGTGTAGCTTTTTTCTAGCTAAAATAAATCACTGAGACTTGAGCAGAAAAAAACTAGGCAGTGTTTTTACAGTGTTTAAGGTTTCATAAACTGCATAAGTAGCAGGCTGAACCATTGTTGTTGTAACAATCTGAGCCTTTTTGATTATCATATAATTTCATTCTATAATTAAATTTTAAGCCTTTTCTTTCTGAATAATTTGTTCAGTATTGCCTTTAAAATCTCCAGAATATGACGTTTTTCAGGGTTATGACCCTAAAATAACAGTATCAAGTAGTAGGATATTGGCCACTTGCGTGATGTTTGAATAGCAGCAGACACTGATTATAAGGAAGCGAACATCAAGCTTGAAGGATGACAAGAAAATGAAATATCAGTGCCTCTTTCTCTGTCAGATAATAAGATGTCTTCTTTTTCCCCTTTTTTCCAATTATATGGTCATGATTTAGCCATGAAGGAGAAAACGATGTTATTTCTGATATATCCGTGAATATACAACATCTTAAATTTTATGATTACACCCTGACATTCTGGTAAATAGTGGTTACAAACCTGTAAACATTCTCTGACAGACAGGAACAGCATGTCTGTATTCATAGCTACTATTGGTGAGTCCAATTCAAGGACACGGGAAAAAGAACTAAAGGTATTTGATCAGAACAACAAGGACTGAAGCTGAAAGCTCTGACAAGTGCATCAGCCTACTGGCTGAAAATAGTTTGCTCTGTGTTGTAGCTATTTCCAGACACTCCACCAATCACTGCTTCTGTGTTCTGTGGCAGCATCCTATGTAGCCTTCCATTTATATTTTGTTGATGAACAACAGGGCACTTGCATGCCTCAGCCATACGGCAAATTGAGTTTCAGTGGATCTGAGCAGTAACTGTAGTATCAAAAATACTCGGTCCAAGAAGAACTAAGCAATACAAATCATCTGTTGGTCCAGGCAGAAAAACTGCAGATAAAATAAAATATTATACATTAAAAAAAATCAATAATAGTTGTTTAATAATTTAATCTGTCAGGAATATAAAAACTTCTACTGGTTCCAAAAATATAAATATGAAAATTTGCAGCATTTTAATAAATGGTACATTCAATGTTGAATTTTTGACTGACAAAAGAAGCACTTTGGACGGCAATATTCTAAGTTAAGGTTGTAAAATCTTCAAAGTATCAGTAAACTATTCTTATAAGGACACTGTTTTTTAAATTCAAGAGTTTTTACCTGGTTATATATAAAAAATACTAATGATTAACTGCACCCCAAGTTATCATTTACACTTAATGTAGAACGTGTATTCAGTCATTCGTGTTCAGCTTTATTTAAATTAATAATGGAACAGATCATGTACAATTAACGCAATCTGCACTGTGTGTGTCATACTGTAAAATGTTTTCTTAATGTTTGGATGATACTGTTATTTGCTATTACTTTTATAATATTGCAGAATTAAATAGATGCTAAATCTATTTTCTATAAAATCATGGTCACCTACAGCTGTAAAGTGAACTGCAGTAACTTTCTGATGCTCACAATTAAAGATCTCCACCTGCTTACATTCTGTGGACAAGCGAGCAACAGCCTAAGCGGTTGTGATCAGGAAATTTATGGCTGGCTAAGGTAGAAGACCAGCCCCAGTTGGGTTATCCACTCAAAATACTATGGACAGTTTTCTAGCCTACTGAATGAAAAATGGGCTGGGAGGTCAGTTCATTGATCATTAATATGCAAATTGTCATGTCCACTGATCAACAACCACTGATCAATGGCCATGAGTACCATTCACAGAGAGTTGGAGAATGGCTGCAATCACAGCAGTGTAAGATGGTGAAAGATGTACCCTTAGGCCCCCCTCTTTTCCTTCTCACGTATATGGCCTCCTTGACTCAATCTCAGGGCGTACCTTGGCTGTAATTTTATGACCTTATGTTGGTCCTGTTTTGGTTTGATGACATAGTTTTAACTAATAAAATTCATCTTTTTATGGCTAAAGTCAGATAATGTTAGTTTACCTACTAATGTGGGGAAATTGCCTGACGCCAGCAGCTACATTACAAATACTTTCTGAAGCCACATTCAGTTTTGTTTTTTGCCTTTGTGGAGTTTGTGTTGTGCTTCGAGCCACCTGTTTGTTGACATTTGCTGATAATTAGATACTATAAAGCTGCGGTTAGCTAGTGCTGCTCACTGTTGACACTGGAAGGGGAAGGCAAGGTTTGAGGCAACTGGGACCAACGATCTGTTCAGACTATATATATATATATATATATATATATATAAAACTGCATAGAACACATTTAATTTGCTATACACACAAGAGCAGAAAATAAAAAGGTCTTAGTGTTAGAGGAGAACTTTCTGAACTAATTTGGAAACAATTCATTTAATCATTTCAACTCACAGTTAAGTCCACATTGAAAAAAAGCTATCATAATTTTCAGTTCATTTTGTTTACTAGTGCTGCTGTACTTCTTTATCACAGTGTAACAGTGCTACTAATCCCAGAGAGTGAGGGATGAACACCAGAACAGGATGAGTAGCAATGCATTATCCACACACGCACACACTAATTTTACACATATTTTCATGTATGCAGCGAAACACACACACACACAAATGGAAGAAAGAAAGCACCGACACACACGTGCACACGTTTGCTTTTTTAATCCGTCATTTTTTCCTCTCTTCTCCACCCTTTGTGCCATTCTCTGACAAATGCCAGCACTACTCAGTAATCACAATAATCAAACTCCAGTTCCCGACAAAACAAAGGCGGAGTGGATGAAGTAAGGCGACACCTACCAAGATGAGAATCTAATTTACTCCCCAGCTTTTGATTATGAGACGCACACTTTCTCCTCCTGAACATACGAGCTGAGGTGGGCTGCATCTAAAAAACAGCAGCCTTTAGAAAACTCCCTCATCATGGCCAAACCGCAGAGATACACAGTGACTATTCATCAAGCTGTCAGCCTCTACTTTCTTAACAATTTCAGAGCCTCAACAAAATGCTGCTGCATTATCACACAGTGTTCAGAAAAAACTTTAAAAGAGCTTGCACAGTGTCCTATGAATATGGAAAGATAACACTTTGGCTTAAGCAGAAGTTTTAGAGCCTAGTGGGACTTATTGGAAGAACACGACATGCTCTAATAGGATTTCAGTCCTATTGTTTGGTAAAGCTATCATGTTTGGCTGAGGATTGAATGGTTTATTAGGGCATTACATGCTGCACACTTTCAAATTAGAATTTCTTTCGAGGCTGTTCTAATATTCAGACAGACAGGATTGGAACAGCACCTATGGATACCCTGGAGGAAAGGATTTCACGTAAGTTGTTTGAGGATGAATTCATGTTTGAAGTCTATTGAACAACATGACTGAGTGCATGTTAAACCACTAGACTGCATCAGTATCTTTACATTTGTAACAACTATAATGGCAATGTGTAATGTGGAAGGTTTCAGTGGCAGCTCTGCATTAAACCCTCTGAGGTCTAAATTTTCTACGTCCAGAACCAACCAACCCTTATTCTTATTCCCAAGGATCAAGGCGATCGAATTGTTTTTTGTATACTTTATTAATCCCCTGTAGGGGGAGGATTGTCTTTCATGTCTGTTATCCTGTCTTCCTTCTCTCACCCCAACTTGTCATGGCAAATGGCCGCCCCTCCCTGTGCCTGATTCTGCCGGAGGTTTCTTCCTGTTAAAAGGGAGTTTTTCCTTCCCACTGTTGCCAAAGTGCTTGCTCATAGGGGGTCATTTGACTGTTGTTTTTTTTTCTGTATGTATTATTGTAGGGTCTACCTTACAATATAAAGCGCCTTGAGGCGACTGTTGTTGTGGTTTGGCGCTGTATAAATAAAATTGAACTGAAATTACTCTCTGCATTTAATCCATTCACTCAGTGAAGCAGTGGGCAGCCAATCCAGCGCCTGGGGAGCAGTGTGAAATAATCACTCTAACTAATGTCAAAAACTATTCATATTTTTTCCCTAACAAAGGTCATGTTTTCTTTTGTCCCCAAAAGATTTAAGGTTGGGGTTAGGGTTGCTACCACCACCATATTATCTTTCTGAAATCAGATGTCATGAGCACTGGGCGAATCTGACTTTGAAACTGAGGGACACTGCTCTATATTATTGGATAACTACTTGCCAATCAGGAGGCATACTGGGGTCTAACCTCCTTTTTGACTCTAATAAGGAGCGTAATTTACAAAATGAACTTGATATTGCAGCCACAGTTACTTAAAATCACTTTTTTTTTTTTACCCAAAAGGCTTTTTTAAAATCATGGTAGCGATGAAAAACAATACAGGTTTAAGGAACTGACCTGGAAGGTATTCATCTTGGAGTCTATGGTTAGATCCAAGTCTTTAGTCAAGCTGTAAACTACATAAATGCAAACGTAGTGACTAGCTGGTGAAATTAACCATGAATATTGGTGGGCCATGTTGCTTTATGACTGTGTTATATAGCATATCACATTGTCATAGGTAATTTATATACCATACTGTCTTTGTAAATATATAAATAAAAATCTCATTACTGAATGCACAATATTTGTATTTGTAATTACAAAGGTTCACATTGAACAAGTTTAATTGAGTTAATTAAGGAAGTTCACATTAAAGTTTTAATGCAGTTCACTAAGTTTCATCATCATATTAGCTCAAGTGCATCTACAATATTATGTTTGTAGATGCATTTCAGTCAAGTCAACAACATGTGTGTTCTGGCCAGTCTAAACCAGCGATTCCTATAGGCCAGGGGTGCCCAACTCCAGCCTCAAGGGCCGGTGTCCTGCAGGTTTTACATGTGTCCTTGATCCAGCAGAGCTGATTTAAATACTTGACTTAAATGGCTAAATTACCTCCTCAACATGTCTTAAGTTCTCCAGAGGCCTGGTAATGAACTAATCATTTGATTCAGGTGTGCTGACCCAGGGTGACATCAAAAACCTGCAGGACAGCGGCCCTTGAGGCCTGGAGTTGGACACCCCTGCTATAGTCATGACATATAGAATGAAAATCGTAGGGCACTGCTTGATAACAATTTAAAAAAGTGTAACAGCTAACTGTAAAGCCGTAAAGGTCCTTGATTATAAGAAAAACTTACATTATGAATTCCTAATGCATCTATGAGAACTGATTTATGTGAGAACAAAGACATGGAAAAAATGTTTTTTGCCACTTTCTGTTTATCATAATCAATGCAATGGAGGCCTTTAAGACACACCTGTAGTATCAGTTTAGATGTTTTTACTGCAGCGATGAGGGAGTCCTTTTTTAAACGTTTTGGAAAAACAGAGTTAGGACAATGTTTAAGATTTCTCCTGGGAATGAAAGAGAAGACCGGCACAGGCCTCGCATTAAAGTGGACGAGTCAGACTTGCTGTGGTTGGCTGCCCACTAATCTAAGTCTTTTCTGAGATTTGTGACAGCAAGACAAGAAGGAAAGGAGAACGAGATAGAGCTCCCATGGACCCGAAGCTATCCAAACCTAAGCCAGACCTCTCAGAAGCAGAGAAATATATTTCATATTAGCTGTGGCTAGTCTACACAGGGAAGATCCTGAATGGATTACAGTAAGAGAAGGATAAAGAAAAAAGGAAAGTCTCATCTTGAGACATAGCTGTTTCAAAAATGAGCACAAGGTTCAGTTCAACAGTAATTGTCAGGTGAAGCTGCACAGATATCACATAGGTCATGACAGAGCAGTACCTGGGGGAGCAGGAATCTAAAGGAAAGTGGGAAGAAGCAAGAAAGGAACCTGAGCAGGGACATTTGCTATTAAGGAAAGGAAAAGTGTGGGTTGGGAGGCTTTACGAAAAGATGTATTAAAAATTTCACTTGGGGAAAGAAGGAGATGGATAGAGAAGAAAAGAGGAAGTTGAGAGACAGAGAGCTGCAGAGGATGACAAATCCAGGATAAGCTGGTTTTGCAAGGTGCTGGGTGGAAGCCATCCTGTGCCAAACTGCTGCAACATAAGTGAAGAGGAAGAGGGAAAGTGGAGAATATGTCTTCTAAAGCAAGCTAACGAATTTAGCTCCACTTACTGTGATCTACTGTTACAAGTCTTGATGTGCATTTACCTGAGATTAGTGCATCATTACTGCAAGCAGACCAAAGTTAGTGCAGTAAATCAGTCTTTATCCAGTTCTTACATGGTATGTTGTACATCAGTCTGCACTAGAAAACAGCTATTTGTTTATATGAGTATAAACCAATTTGACTTGTTTGACTTAGGTGATATTTATAATTATTGTCACGGGCTTAGCAGCGCCAAATCACAACATCAGCGGCCTCAAGGCGCTTTATATTGTAAGGTAAGGATCCTACAATAATACAGAGAAAAACAAGAGAAACCCCAACAATCAGATTATCATGAGCAAGCACTTGGTGACAGTGGAAGGAAAAAAACCCTTTTAACAGGAAGAAACCTCCAGCAGACGTAGGCTCGGGGAGGGACAAAAAACACATTGTGAAGAAAGAGTTATAGATTAATCATAACTGATTCTAAAATGCAATATGTGTGTATAAACACACAGAATGAAAAGAGGTGAGTAAAAAAGAAACACTCATGGAAGCCCCCAGCAGCCTAGGCCAATGGTCCCCAACCCCCGGGCCACGGACCGGACCGGGCTGCGAGAGTTGAGGCTTGGGTGTGGAAATTTATGGTTTTCAGGATTTTTATCCATTTTTATCGTTATTTGTTTTATCGTTAACTCGGTTTCCCTGAGTCTTTTCCCGTGTGTTATGAATAAATTCTTCTTTGTTTTGGTAGTAGTACTGGTTTTATTTTGTATTTATCCGCGACACCTTAATGGCCGGTCCGTGAAAATATTGTCGGACATAAAACGGTCCGTGGCACACAAAAGGTTGGGACCGCTGGTTAGGCTATTGCAGTGAAACCAAGGGGGATTCATGGTCACCAGCTCTAACTATATCTTTACTTTTAAGGTTAGGCTGAAAAATTTACTTTTTAAAAAGCATAGTGTCTCCTAAATCCAGCCTGGGAGCTGGAGCCTAGAAGCTGAAGGCTCTGTCTGCCGTTCTACTTTCAAAAGTAGAACGGCTGAAACCATAAAATAAACTTGAAAATTCAAATTACCAAAACAATTGAGTGCTTATTGAACCTTCCAACATTAAAAAAAACAAACAAAAAAACCCCACATTGGATATTAATTGGTATATATGAATTTGAATTAAGGAGGAAATCTATTTAAGAAAAAAAAATATCACAGTTTTGGTGGTGAATTCTCAGAACCACAAAAAAACAAAAAAAGAAAACCACAAAAAACGTATGTACTGAATCAAATATGATACAGTAGATCTTAAGGAATTAAATATATAAGCCAGCGGTCTGAGAGCAAAGTGCTCTATGGGTGTGGAGCCAGTGAAGAGAAGCTTATATGGGAGAAACGTGGTCTTAAATCTCTGCCTGTCAAAGGTGGAAAAATGTCACTGCAACCCACCCAACAGGGGTTTAATTTCTCTGTAAACTAACAACCAGATGGCACAAAGCCAATATGGAGACATCTCATTTCTGCATTGTAGCTGACATAAGTAAAGAAGCTGAACTGCAACACTAGTTACCAACACTTATCCCGTCCAGTTTTAGGACTCACACTCTAACAGTCCTTTTAAATAGGGTGACGCTGTTTGGAGAGAGTTTTTTGGTTGTCATGAGCTGCAGAGGTTTTTGATTCAGACTTAGTCTAGATAATGCCCCAGGCACAAACATCCCAGCAACCCAAAAATATCTCAGCAGCACAGAAGCAAAGTGTAAAAGGCTTGTCGGCTGTTACACACAGTGATACATAATGTTCTAGTTTAATTATAAACCAGAAAACAAATACGCACGCATCTGTGTTTGAATGCTCGTGCCACTTTGTCTTTCATGTGGTTCCTTACTGTCTCAATTGATGTTTAGTGACTGTGTTGGCTTGTTTAAAAATCCAATTTCCCTCAGACTAAGCTAACGTGGCAGGGCGCTCCAAGTGTTTTAGGCACTAACTTAGGATGTGCATTTGTCTACATGGTGAGAGATAGAGCAAGTTAGGGAGTGTGATTAGAACAACACGTTCTCACTCCCAAAGCGTAACATTTTATGCTAGGTGACAAATCGTCAACGTTAGACGTTTCTGAAGTCGACTGGAAGAAAGTGAGAGAAATGTATGACTTTCTTCTCCTACTAATCAAGTAGCAGGCTGATTTTTCTGTCATATTTGCGACATTAACCGAGTCCAGAGTGAATGTGTGAACATTTCAAATCATTTTGAAGCTGGAAAAGAAGCGGTGGGAGAAAAAAAGGTAAAGGGAAGATAGATTTCTTTATGAATTCCGGTATAACAAAGAGGCATCCAGTCTAAGAGAACAGTTCCTCTATGGGAGTCTCTTCCCAATCAAAATCAGCCGAGCATATTACGATGATTAAGGTGAGCGAGACGAGGGATTCAGTGATTTCATTTTGCTCTCATCACTGTGATAGGTCCTTCATTAGGCATATTTTCTTTGCAGACTTTGTCAGGACCAATTTCTCTGACAGCAGAGCAAAGTGGGTGTTCATGCTACAGTGCTTTATTTGAACCCAAGGCCAGTGAAAGGAAATGACTTTCTTTTATTTCTGAACTTTTGATTTCAGTAACTGCTACAGACTACATCTGTCTTTGTCAAATAACTGCCTACAGTAGTTTCTGTATTCATCTCTCGCAGAGGCACTTTGGGTTTTTATTTTTCCCTAATTTTTCATACCTTTCGCTTGTTTTCTACCTGAAAACTTGAAGAGCCTGCGAGGTAAAATAATTAAGTCTCATTATGTCTGCGCTAATTAGGCAGCGGGCTGCTGAGACACGTGTGTTTGTTTTAGGAGCTTGTGGGAGCTTACCTGCTTTTTCGCAGTTTACCTCCTGACAGTGAGGCAGACGCTGAGAAAATGAACAGCAGCTGAAAGCCAAATGCTGACAGTTTTGTTTACGTCTGTCAAGTTTGTCTGATCTGCTGCTTTTTGCCAGATAAGCACCTGCTTTTCTACTCTAAATATCAATTTGGCAGGTCAATGTTCAAGCCTTTAAAAAAAGTGCTATAAAGTGAGTTGAGTCAATACAGCTGTCTGTTAGCTGTGTCATACCTTGCTGACACTTTCCGCCATTACGAGTGAGGATTTTTATGCTTCAGGAATTCAATCTGTGCTGAACATGTTTACAGATTCTAAAGGTCAGGATTCATTTTGATAATCACGTTGCTGCTTACATCTTACAGAAATGTTCATTATATTTTTATTAAATAATAAATTAATTCAATTCAATTCAATTCAATTCAATTTTATTTATATAGCGCCAAATCACAACAAAAGTCGCCTCAAGGCGCTTTATATTGTACAGTAGATAGCACAATAATAAATACAGAGAAAAACCCAACAATCATACGACCCCCTATGAGCAAGCACTTTGGCGACAGTGGGAAGGAAAAACTCCCTTTTAACAGGAAGAAACCTCCGGCAGAACCAGGCTCAGGGAGGGGCGGGGCCATCTGCTGCGACCGGTTGGGGTGAGAGATTAATGAATGATTATAATTTGAACTGTAATTTATTTTATATTGGATAGTGAGTGATATTTTTATAGTCCACGTTGCATGGAGGCATTAGTATTCCTCCTCGCAGCTTTTGAGGAAAGCTTCATCTACTACCACAAAATATCTTTCCATTTACGCTGTGATAACAAAACTGCTGGGTGGCACTCTGAGATGAATGCTTTTTAAAAGAATGAAAAGAAACATTAATGAATTGCCTTACAGCTGGTGGGAGGTACTCAGGGTTGATGGTGGGCGAAGAAAGCTGGAGCACTGTCTCACAGCAGAAACTGGAATTTGCATTCCAAATTCAGTTTGTCGTTAACTCCAGGCAACAATAACAATTTGACCCCCTCCAATTCTCTACTTATAGCCCCCTAGAATATCCAGCTTGCTCAGAATGATCCTGAAAACAGACATCCTGTGGTAAAACAGTTTTGACTGTCTCGCATGCTTTTATTTTAAAAATGCTTTACATGAAGACTGCAGTACTCAGTCTCAGTCTTATAAAGTTACTCTCAGTGTCTCAGTGCTATAGATGACATATGCTAACACATGTAGCAATCGTGTTGCTTCATTTTGAGGGTAAACCTAGTAAGTGAATGTTAGGGAACAGTGTTGAGAAGGTCATGGAAACATGCTAGCTTGTGTTGGTGCAATGTTTATACTGTATTCAGTGATGTTTCCAGGGAGTAAAGATTTGCTATATTGAAGCAAATATCTCTTTATACTAGAAACCCATTTATGTACTTTTTACAATCTTCTGGACTTGCATGAAGAAAATGTTCAATAAATCAAGTTGTGTGAATAATGTGGTTCACTGTAAAATTGTAGCACTACATCTTAGCAGGAGACGTCACTGCTGTTATTTTTACAGCATTTATTTTTTTGGATCAAGCTTGATTTTGTGATTTTTTTTCCCCCCCCATGCAAATAAGCATCTGTCCAATCAGATCACTGAATTTGGCAACAAGTGCACCTAGGCTCATTGTGCAGCACTACCGTCACAGCGGCCGCAAGCAGATAGCAAAACTGGACTCAAACGCAGAGAACCACAACAGAGACGGCAAGTACGTTTTACAGTGTTTATTTAAGAAAACAGAATAATTCGTAACAAAGTGTTACTAGAGCAGGGCGTGGGTGGCGTAGGGACGCGGCCGTAGGTCAATAAGGGAAAACTGGGAATTAACAGGTGCGACTAGAACGAAGCAGGTACATCTGAGAAGAGAAGAGAATGGGGTTAGGAAGATGGTGAGGCAAAGGACACTCGGGGAAAGTGAGTATGAATGATGTTGCTTACTGGTAGCCGGGGGGAGCTTGGCTTTGAGCATCCAGGTGAGTAATAGCAAAGACTGGCTGACCTGAGTTCCACTGTGTCCAAAGTGGTGAGAGATGGCTAGAAGGCAGACAAGTGAGGTTCACGGTATTTTCCAGAATGGAGAGGTCGTCTGAGAAGAGCTGAAGCTGAAGGTAAGTATGAAGGATGGTCCAGGAGAACTGTGGCTCAGGAAAACAAGGTAAGTGGGAAAACCAAGCACATGGAAACTTTGAGCTAATACCGACGTGAGCTCATTGACAAACTGGCAGCATGGATCTTAAATCCTCAACCTGGTTACCCAGAACCAGCTTCAGGTTTGCAGGACTGCAGGAGAGATGATGGCTCTGCCCAGGGCTGGAGACCAAGGGAACTCAGGTGCCTGATGGGATTTTCCAGTTATACCTCCGGATCGTGACAGCTACAGAATATACATCGATGTGGAAACAGTAAAATAATATTATTTTACCCCAAACATAGCTAGACACTCTCTGTAAATGATTTCTCTGCCTGCTCAGATGTGGTCCCAACTCTCCCAACAAGAGCTCAAAGTGCCCCACTGACATCCTGAAATATGTACGAAAGCTGTCCTGATACAGCTTCAACTCAAACCAGCCATTAATTTCCCTTTGCTGCTTCCTTGTTGTCAGAATTGGATGAACTCAGAATCTCTGCTTTACTTGTCCTTGTGTAGAAACTTCAGGACCAGCTCATTATCACTTGATTCTGACTTCATGTTTGTGTTTTTGAAGATGCATTTTTTGCAAAAATCACAACTGTTTCTGGTATATATATATATATATATATATACACACACACACACATTACACATCAAATTCGCATAAGGAAAATTTGGAATCTTGCACCTGTGCCATATTGTCTTTAGAAAGCACTGGATACGAAAGAGTTTGGATAAAACTGTTAAGTATGAGTAACACAGGCTATAGTCAATGTGGGCTAACATTGTTGTACATTTATTTTGGTGTGAACGTTATTCATGGGGCTAAATGATTTCATCAGGGTATACACGCATCACATATTTTTAATCTGTAGCTTTTGTTATTGTTTTTCTCTAACCTTAAGCGAGCCCATATGGAAAAGATACATATAAATCTTATAAAGTTTGTATCTGTTTTGTGTGAAACTTGTATGAAAAGCATACAAAAGTGAAAACAGATATAAGATCCCTAGAAAAATTATAAATGAAACAATATATGAAAGTGGCCACTTTCATGAGTAAATCATATAAGCCTTATATGATTCACTATATGAAGTAGGCCACATCTGATGCAAGTCTTTTACAAGTTTTTTCTATTTCTTTTCCATATGGGAGTACTCTAAGTGCCTTAGCACTTAAACTGATTTTAGCACTTACACCTAAACAATTAAACACTTAAGTTTAATTGTTCTGAAGTCCTTATCAGTGGTACTGTCTGGTGGGCTATTGTCTATAAGTATATTATTTGATGTGTTGAACGTAAGTGTAATTGTAACTTGCCAAATAACAAATGTAATCAACATTTCATCATTATAAATCATAATTAGATCTCCTGCAATTTTACAGAGCACTTGATTAATCACATACTTGAGAAACTGCTGTAGTAAATGGCATCTAAAATGAATTAAATATTGCTTGCGAGGTTGGCGGATTTCTGGTATTCAAATCTCACTGCTGGTACTTTGTTTCAGAAACCAAAGGAGTACATTGTTGAAATAAATGAAAGGAACCACTGAGCTGTTTTATTTAGTTCGTCATTTTACGCACAAAAGAACACAGTTTGCACCACTGGGCATGAATTGTATTTTTTATTATAGCTTTGATTTGGTTTTACATGGAGGTACAGACTGAATGTGCTGCAACTCTTTGCTGGTAGCCGGAGTGTTTTTGGCGTGGAATAAGTGTTTGTGTTGATTAGTCCATGAGTGGTTTGAGCTTTTCTTTTCTTCAAGTGGGAGACTTCATGGGAGTTCTAATTACTCAAATATATTCAAAACAGGGACTGGTCAGGCAGACAGGTTGATTGACAGGTAGCTCAGGGCTGCTGTTGAATATTAATGCTTATTTGTCAGTAGCTCAGCGTTGTGTGTAGGTGTTTGATTCCTAGTCTGCGTATGCATGTGTGAAATGTCGTTTCGTGTTTGTGTCTGTCAACTGCTTTTTGTCTTTGTATGTTTATATCTGTTCCGTATAGGTAGCTGCTGTTTAACATACATGCCAGTCTTTCAGACTTGCTGTTGTTTAATATGCATATATTCTTTGTGCGTGAGTTTGTGTGGCACCATGTGGTTGTCTACACTGCAGAGTACTCTGAAAATGTGTCAGCCTGTCAAAGCTCATTCCAAAATGTGTCACTTTCTTTCTGCCATACATATCAGTTACACCTTAGAAAGTATCACATCAGACCTTTTTGGTGTCAGCTTCTAACAAAATCGCATATCTGTGGCTGTCTACATGGAGAGAAAATCGTATTTAACTGTTACATTTGCGTTCACCAACCTGCCTGTTCTATAGGGAAATACCCCAAATACCACCAGCTAGCAGCCAGTTTTGCTGATTGATAAAGACTCATTCAGACTGATTGCAAGAGTCTGTATTTATAAGTTAGACAGCAATTATTTGAAAACCTCTCTCTGTTTTCAAATAATTGCTGTCTCTCAGTGTGATTGTAGTCTGTCCAAGTCAAACTGCAACTGTTTGCAGAAAGGTTGCCTCATATCAGGTGACTTGAACTGTGCAACACCCTCAAGCGCTGAGCAACAATTTACTCAACACAAGTTTCAAAACATTGCAGAATATAGAAGAAAATGCAATGCAATCACCAGACAGCCACCAATTTATTTGTTTATTTTATTTTATTTTTAGATTTTTTGGTAAAATGGTACATTTGAAAATTCATTTGACAACAACAATAATTGTATTTACCATTACACGCTGCACCCAAGGTGGCACAAAAGACAAAATCTCCAGTGTTTTTAAAGAGAGAAATGAAGCTTCTTAAAATCTTCACTCTAAAAGGAATTTTTCCAAAAAATTTCATTACACTTATTTTTCTCTTTGCAAAATGTCATAAAGATAAATTGCCTTTCTTTTTAATGGTCAATTCTGTGATGTATTGGTGGTGTAATCATATTATTATATATTGTGTGTTATATCCTTGAATAGTTTTATATTATGTAAAACTACATACATACATGAGTTGAAAGACAACCTTATATTCAAAATGTCTCTGTTAACACGGTGTAGCAAGGTCTGGCTGGAGGACCAATTAAGTTCCCCAATGGCAAGGTGTCTGTCCTCTTTCACAATTCACAATCCATGGTAATTGCTGCTTCGCTTACAATACATGTTGATTACTTAATTCACCCCAACTGTGCTAGTTCCCACAGATATTGGCCACCTAAACAATTATACAATGCCTATGAGGAAGCACTTGACAGAAAAACTCCCTTTTAACATGAAGAAACCTGCAGCAGAACCAGGCTCAGGGAGGGGCAGCTATCTGCTGCGACTGATTGGAGTGATATTTCCTAGAACAAATAAATAATTAATTTTTAATTAAAATACTAAGCTCTTGTAACCAGAATTGGCTGAGCATTATGTTTTACAGTGTGGATACTCTGAACAAATTTGATGAAAATGGATCGCTTAGTACAGTGGTGTCGAACTTTAGGCCTCAAGAGCCGGTGTCCTGCAGGTTTTAGATCTCACCCTGGGTCAACACAATTGAATCAAATGATTAGTTCATTACCAGGCCTCTGGAGAACTTCAAGACATGTTGAGGAGGCAATTTAGCCACTTAAATCAGCTGTGTTGGATCAAGGACACATGTAAAACCTGCAGGACACCGGCTCTCGAGGACTGGAGTTGGACACCCCTGGCTTAGTAGAACCAGCAGTGGAAGGCTGGTTGACTGGAATGTTGACTTCCTCACTGCTGTGCTTTATTGCAGTACTTAGGTATACATCTGGGTTTTGTATACTGCGTAATGCATTGTGCCTTTTTTCATGGTAACAGGAAGGCTGCTGAGAGACCAGTTCTTTTATGTCATTGCAAGCTTTACGTATCTGGTTTGCTGTGGTTGGAATCCTGTTTCAAACTCAAATTCTTCTTCTCTCTTAAATATCCAATGCTGTTTGCTGATCTTTTCTTGTATGAAACAGTGTTTGGTATCGGTCATAATCCATATTTCCAGGATAGAGTGACTGCCTCATAACGTGCTCCATAGCTACCCGGCCCAGAGATCAATTATCAGTTACTTCATTAAATGAAATGCACACTTTTCCCCTAACACCTGGTGCTTATCAGGGGTAACTGATGCGTGACTGGAGCTTTACCAGCTGATTTCATAGCAACTGCAGGAACCTTCAGCAACCACTCGCAACCTGTTAGGGGGATAACAGCCGACAATGCCCGGCCACATGTAGTGAGAGTATGCAGGCAGTTCCTGGAGGATAAAGGAATTGATACTATTGACTGCCCCTACTTTTACCTATCCTAAGTTCAATAGAGCACTTCTAGGACATTATGTTTTCAATCCACCTGATGCCACCAGGTTCAGCCTCAGATAGTCCAGGAGCTTAGTGATGCCCTGGTCCAGATCTGAGAGGAGATCCCCCAGGACACAATTTGTCATTGTCAGACATGCATACAAGCACGTGGGGGCCATACAAACTCAAAAGTACCTTTTTGAGTTGCTGCAATGAAATTTTGTCAAAATGCACTAGCCTGCCGCATTTTTTTTTTTTCATTTTGATTTTTGGCGTGTCTTTGAATTTAGCGTTGTGTGTGGTGATAATTTTCATTTCCATCAAACAATATGGCATCCTTTTAATTTTGTGTTATGAGAACTAAAGTATGTAGAGAAAAGCCTACATTTACAAGTTGCTTCTAAATGGCGGATGTCCTGGATTTCAGATTTTGTATCAGAAGCACTCTGCAGGTTTGCTCTGCGGACTGGTTCACAGTTATATAAACACCCAGCCTACACACAGTGCTGCTAACATCTTTACTCCTTTAAAGTAAAAAAAAAAAAATCATTAGTAACACTGTGAGTCACATTCCTACTTCAGTCCCTGCGATCAGAGAGTAACACAGACATTTCATTCGTGGCTTTTTGTATAAAATAAAAACAAACAAACAACTCTACATAACTCTTACTGGTTACTCATAACTGCTGAAAACGCTGTAACATCTGCACCTGGACGGGTGAATAGTGAACTTTCCCTTGGCGGTGCAGAAGCAGCAAATGAACTTGTCTTTGCTATCTGTCATTTTTACTGAAGTACTGTTTGGCAATGCAATGTGGCAGTGTTATTGATTATTACTACTAGTAATGGATTAAAAATTAAACACTGAAAATTCTGAAACCCTCTGGCCCATTGAACCGCACCATAACTCTTGAATTTAAAGGTGTTTTTGCATTTATTTATATGTTTTATTGGTCCGTGCCACTGGGTCTAATTTTTTTCTTTCCAGTTCCCCTCTCTTATTTACCAAGAGACCCTCACATTGGGTATTTCCTCCTTTCTGTACTCAGGAAGCTCATGTGTGCGTTTACAGACATCGACTATTGCAAATAGATATTTAAAGCAGTGTTGCTCCTTCAGCTATAAACAAAGTCACCCTTTAACTACTGCTTCTCTTAAAGTTAAAGTCGGTTTTTCTACATTTGCATTATTTGTTAGCAAATTGAGCCTCTGGTTTACTCATCATAATCCATATTTGATAATGTTCTTTCTCTGGAGGTCAGTGTCTATTTTGGCAGATAGAGTGAAAAACCTCTGTTCTGTAAATATGTGACTGGTGATGTGTATTCTGGATTGAATTTGAGCTGAAAATATATTAATGGAGATGTTGCCACTTGACATCTTGGTAAACTTAATGACTTTATTATTATTGTCAGCCCCAAGTTTTATATTTTCTTTGGCTAAAGCATAATGTTCATTTTATTATGATCGACATTAGAGTCTAAAGGTATGATAAAGTTTGGTAAACGACTCTTGGCCCGTCAGCTTTTCAAACAAAACGATAGCAGAGGTGAAACGTTGCCTGGTGACACTGCAGTCGCTATGAACTCGTCCTTTATCTGGAGTCTGTGGGCTAGTATAAACACAGAAGGACTCGCAAAGTCTTTGATACGTGCTAAGGTGAGTGTTACACTTTTAATTGTCGGCCAGCCTCGACATTGAATGTCAGTCAGTGATGGACAGCACCAGATTGTTATCATTGGTGATTGATAGCTGTTCTCAACAGTGGACACATTGAGCCTGTCAGATAGTGACATGGACATATTGAGTTGTTTTTTGAGCCAGTCAGATGTGCGGTGTTGTGTGGATCTGTTTGTATTGCAGTGTGAGTTCCTGTATCCCAGCCCTGCTGCTAAAAAGTATTCATATTCTAGTTTTTGACCCTTGGTCATGACCATATAGTGTTTTGGTGGTGGGGAATCTAAGCATCTGCCTTTGCACCACTAAGTCATTGTTGGGATCTAAAACAGATTTGCAATAAGTGGTGGTAAGTTCAGTAAAAATGAACTGAACTGTAAGAAGGGTTTTAAAGCAAAACACTGCACAGATGGGTGTGAGTTTATCTAACAACTGGAAAGTTAATGTAGCAATTCTTTTTTTAAAAAATCTCGTGCAGTCCTTTTCTTTGGGTTCTTCTATAGCTCAGCAGGCCATCTGCTAATCTTACTTGGGCAAGATACTAAACCCCAAGTTGGTGTTGGGGTGTGAATGCATGTGAATATTAGATAGAAAGCACTTAGGTGAAAAAGTGCTTATGTGAATGTGTATGAAAGCACCTTGAGTGCTCAAGTAAAGTAGAAGAGCACTATATGAGAACCAGTCCGTTTACAATTTACCGTGACAACGTAACCAGTAGTAATACTGTCACGGTCTGGCAGGCAGGCCCAAAGCCTCTCCGGTAAACAGCTACCACACAGCAACAAAAGAAAAACACAGTTCAATAGTCCAATCCCCCGGTGCGGTGGCAGCAAACACAGTTCTGGCGACCGACCTGCAGGACGGCAAAACAAGCGGGACCTGCTGTGGTTTAGGCAGTGGCGGCAAAACAGTTCAGGTGGCCTACCTCTAACCCCTTGATGGAAACGCAGCAGCTCCGGTGGGCGGCCACGTGTCCGGCAGCAGCGGCGAAACGGTTCTGGTGGCTTGCCACGGGTCCGGTGGCGGCGCTGCTCCTCAGGCGGCCTGCCACGGGTCCGGCGGCGGTGGCGCTGCTCCTCCGGCGGCCTGCCACAGGTCCGGCAGCAGTAGAGCGGCAGCTCCGGTGGCCTACCACGTGTCCGGTGGCGGCGACGCTGCTGCTCCGGCGGGCGGCCACGGGTCCGGTGGCGGCGGCGTTGCAGCTCCGGCGGCCTGCCACGGGTCCGGTGGCGGCGGCGCTGCCGCATCTCCGGTGGGCGCCAATGTAGCACAACACACAATCCACGATATACTGGCCGTGCTGCTGGTCGCGGAGGACGTGGCGGCCGTGCTGCTGGTCGCGGAGGACGTGGCGGTCCCTTCGACCCACCGAGGTCTTCCTCCGATGACAGTGCGGGCTCCTCCGGCTCGCCGTGCTCCTGCTCCGGCTCGCTGAGCTCCTGATCAGGCGGCGCAGGCTCCTCCGGCTCACTGAGCTCCTGATCAGGCGGCGCAGGCTCCTCCGGCTCACTGAGCTCCTGATCAGGCGGCGCAGGCTCCTCCGGCTCACTGAGCTCCTGATCAGGCGGCGCAGGCACCTCCGGCGCTCTCTCCTGCTCGCTGAGCTGCTCCTCCGGCTGCGGCGCAGCTACAGATGGTTGACCCGGGGGTGAAGATGGCGATGCGGTAGCAGCAGGTGGTGAAGATGATGGTGGAGTTGGTGATGTGGATGGTGAAGGAGATGAAGCTGCAGGCGGTGATGTAGATGTCGCGGGGGATGATTCAGCAGGTGACGGCTGAACAGACCTCCCCGGACCGCCAGCAGATGGAAGGATGTGCTGTCTGGGTCCTCCAGGACCCCCAGCTAACGAAATTTCAGGCTGGACAGGCTCCTCAGGCCCTCCAGCCGACGAGGCAGGATGCTGGCTGGGTTCACCTGAACCCCCAGCTAGCGAAACTTCAGGATGGACGGGCTCCTCAGGCCCTCCAGCTGGAGCAGATGCAGGACCAGAGGCAATTGGGACCCCTGGCTGAGGGTGAAGATGAGTGGCTGACTGAGCTATGGATAACTGAAGTGAAGGTGGCTGCTGATCGGCTAACGGAGCTGAAGGTGGCTGCTGATCGGCTAACGGAGCTGAAGGTGGCTGCTGATCGGCTAACGGAGCTGAAGGTGGCTGCTGATCGGCTAACGGAGCTGAAGGTGGCTGCTGATCGGCTACCGGAGCTGAAGGTGGCTGCTGATCGGCTACCGGAGCTGAAGGTGGCGGCTGGGCGGCTACCGGAGCTGAAGGTGGCGGCTGGGCGGCTACCGGAGCTGAAGGTGGCGGCTGGGCGGCTACCGGAGCTGAAGGTGGCGGCTGGGCGGCTACCGGAGCTGAAGGTGGCGGCTGGGCGGCTACCGGAGCTTCTGGCTGGGCGGCTAACGGAGCTTCTGGCTGGGCGGCTGGCTGTGCTACGGCTACAGGCTGGGCGGCTGGCTGTGCTACGGCTACAGGCTGGGCGGCTGGCTGTGCTACGGCTACAGGCTGGGCGGCTGGCTGTGCTACGGCTACAGGCTGGGCGGCTGGCTGTGCTACGGCTACAGGCTGGGCAGGTGACGGTACTAGAGACAGAGCTACTGAGTGTAGGGATGTTTGTTGAGCGGCTAACTGAGCTGCAGGTGCTTGAGCGGCTAACTGAGCTGCAGGTGCTTGAGCGGCTAACTGAGCTGCAGGTGCTTGAGCGGCTAACTGAGCTGCAGGTGCTTGAGCGGCTAACTGAGCTGCAGGTGCTTGAGCGGCTAACTGAGCTGCAGGTGCTTGAGCGGCTAACTGAGCTGCAGGTGCTTGAGCGGCTAACTGAGCTGCAGGTGCTTGAGCGGCTAACTGCTGGGTTACAGCACTAGCATTCGCACAGTCCGAGGTAGAGTTGACAGATGGGGTGTGTAAAGAGAAATTGTCCATATGACTCACCACAGCCAGCTGTTGGAAAGTCTGAGAATCTGGCCGCGGTGAGGCGCGCCGGCGGCGCGAGCGTCGCTTCTTAAACAATGCCGGGGCCGGCGTGTCAGACTGAAGAACCTCAGGCTGCCCGAGTGGGGGGGGAGCCTGGATCGGAGAGTGGAGGTGAAGGGTGTTGAGCAGGAAATCCGCCACAATTGGAAAAAGAGAGTCCAACACCCAGGGAAAACAATTCAGTGTTTCCTGTAACCGCTTCTCCACAGCGCAACGTAAATCATCCGCGTGCGCTTCCAGCCACAGGTCACACAGACGGTTTACTTTGTTTGTCACCTCCCTCCTGAACCTCTCCGAAAAGTCCACTGGGTCCATTTTGGCAGGATCGTTCTGTCACGGTCTGGCAGGCAGACCGTGGGGAATGATGGAGATAGGACCCAAACGCTGGACTTAGTGGAATGAGCAGTGCATTTATTTACAGTGGGGGTAAATGTACACCACACAATAATTCTCCAGAGTGCTCCCTCAACTCCTGTGTTGTGCCTTCTCCCAAGTGCTGGTATTTTGTGCTCTCTGCTTCTGTGCCTAAGCACACCCCGTGCGTCCTGCAGTCCCGTGTTCCACTCTCCTGCGGATAAAACAGCAGACGCAGCCGTTATGACACCAACTCAGCAGGCATACACTAAACAGTACTTGAGACACTGACATGGAGTCTAACTCAACGATCCTGCGCCGGAGGAAGCCTCATCGCTCTGTTATGTAGCTCCCCCGACGAGCCTGATCAGAAGCAGGTGTGTGAGAACCTGGGCGTGACCGGCAGCTGGCAAGGCCACACCCATAAGGCCTGCAGGTGGCTGTCCTTCATTCTCCAGCCACACCCGCAGACACACCCGCACACATATACACCCACCGGCATGGAACACAAGAGCACAGTGCAGAAAACATACATCCAATACAATAATAATAATAATAATAATAATAATAATAATGAAGGTCCACACTGTTCACGGACCCCGAGTCCCCGGAACCGGGTCCGTGACAAATACAGCTTTCATGTCCCAAAATAATCCACCAGGAATATGGACGAACACGTGATTCCTGCTAGATGCTAGCTCTATTTCGGCTTATAGAAAAACTGAACAGGTTATGCCCCATATGTCAATACTACTCTGATGGCTTTGGTTTTAGTTTTGAGTGATCTAAAAACCTCTTCCCACATTTCGGACAGGAAGTAATGGTATCTTTGTAACAAAACACTGAAATATCATTGTGCTTATTTGCAGCCATTGACAATAAATTAGATCAGTTATTAGTTACAAGCTGCTATATTTTGCTAGAACAACTCAGCACTGGAAGAAGCTTCTGTGTGCATAATCAGTTCTGCATTGCATAACCTCACTGTTTGCTTCCAGAGGCTGCCCTTGAGCAACTATTCTTTCCAGGTATAAATGCCCTTTAATGCAGTCAAAATGAGGCGTAGGAGCTAGTAAGTGGTTTCCATTTGTAAAGTAAACTAACTCCAACTCACAATATCCCATGTAATATGGATGAAATGCATTAAGAATGAGGGGAAGAATACTGTTAGTGAATGGGTCAATTGCTCAAGGCTTCAAACCCCAAAACACAGTTTCTGTGTCTACAGTTTAACTGCAAAGCAGAGATCAGTATGTAAATTAAAAGTTAGTTATGCAACATTAAGTAGAGTGACCAAATATTTATGCATTATTTGCTCTTGTAATTAGCTTATATTCATTTATGCCCCGTGGATGCGACTGCCTACACACTTGCCAGCCTGTGATTTGTGGCTCTCAGACGAATTCACTAATCAGCTTTGACCTACTCAGAAAACATTAGGTTCTATTAGGAGCCTTGATTTTGTGTGTGTTACTTAGGTATATGCTTTAACTTATGAAACCACTGGCCCTCTTGTATTTTGCAGCTTTCTTTCCTTAAAAATCGGTTTCCTTGCTGTCTGATGTGGCAGTCTGCCCACAGTTGTTAGTTGTGATTGAGAGTCAGGAGATGCCACCTCAGTGAAAAGGGCTTTTTCATCCGCAGGTGGAAAGCAATCATAACTTCAATTTTTCAGGAGCTAAAAGTGGAGCAGCAGATCACACAATTCAGCAGTCAGTTCCTTTCTTGTTTCACTTGTGACTCAAAAGATTCCCCTTTAGGTCTCTGACTGTGATTCTGATGTTTTTTTTTTTCACTTTTGGTCAAACTTAACCTGTTCAATTTTTTTTCTTTTCATATTCATTTTTCTTAGAGTGGTCCTGGCTGCTGAAAGCAAAAAGCTAGGTTGTCCTTTGTGCCTCCTGCCCATGTGTTGGCTCTTAAACATTCACACACATCCATCCATCAAAATGGAAATGGAAAGGTCAACAGATTTACAGTACATGCTACAACCTGTGGGTTTGCAGAACCCTTAGAAAAAGTTTCTGTTTCTATGCTGAAGGGCAGGCTTGCAGAAATATTCAGTTTTGCATCAATATTGCATCATACTCATATTTTTTTGACATAGTTCTTTGTGTGGTTGTTGTTGTTTTTGTTAATGTCCTTTTGCAAATATCGATTTTACAGTAAAAAAGTGAGACATTTCCTTTTAAAAAGTCTTATTTTTGACAAGTCTTTGATTTCAGACTGGGGTTAATCAGGCTTCTTATTTATTTTGCTATCAACATTTGTTTGAAATAAGATCTGCTGTTTATCAGCTGTAGATAGCTAACTAGTTAACAACCTACAGTTTAGCTACCCATAAGTACATAACTAGGCAACACGAGGTGGTTAGAAATTCAGTTTATGATAAGCGAGCTATTCAGTTAGCTCCTGAGTGGCTGGCTAGCTAGCTTACTACATAGGCTAGCTAGTTTGGAATTGGACAAAGACTTATAAAACATGTATAGGTTCACCTCTTCGTGTTTTAAAACTTTAATAGAAAAATTATCTGTGCAATGATAAACATGAACAGCTGTGGTTAAGAACTGTATATCATGTACTATATCTTTACATTGTGTATCCTTTTTTTTCATAATACTGCATTGTTTTCTTCTGTTGACTGTTTAATGTTGAGTTTTTGGAAACTGAACTTGAGGGGCTCTGACTATGAAAGAGAAGACACTTATTTATCATTCGTAACTCAGCAAAACCCTAATTCACACACTAATCTATCATCTATATTAATCTAAATTGAAATTTAATACAATTGATCATACCATATTTCGTAAGAAAATAGATATATGGTTATTTTTAAAAATGCAGGTTTCACCATGGACTCACAGCTGGAGACTACTACATATTTTTCTATACAATCATTGAACATATTTTTGTAGAAGGTCTGTAGAAATTTTATCTGTTTACAGCTACTGGTATACAGTTTCCAGCTGGTTCTTTAAGTGTTAAGCCTGCTTTCTGCAGTAAATTGGCATCTTTCTGTGGGTAACCATGACTTGACCTGCAACTCACAACAGTTTCTGAGAAGGTGCTATTTTTATTATGAAATGTGATAAGGTACAGATGAATCAATCAAAAATAAATATGCAAAATATGAAAGCTTAATGTTGTTGCACTTTTGCAGGGACACATTTGCTCTAAGAATAGGCACCTTTGTACACTGAAATATAGAATGACTAAGTTATAGAAGAGACAGAGAAGAGTTTGTGAAAGACCTCACACAACAATATATTGACTAAGCTTTTTCAAGAAATGTACAGCTGCACTGTTTTGTAGATTGTTTTTAAAGGTCCAGACGTTGCTTCTTCCAGTGTTTCAGCAGTGTATATTAAGCTGTTGCAAGAGCCAAAATAATTCTTTTCTCAAGAAGACAGTTAGAATCCCAGAGTTCGGCATTGAGCCAAAAATAGGTAGTTTGCAAAGATTTGAAACTTCTTGTTCAGACATATTGATTGTCTTACATTAGTCCATAAGTGCCAGACCTAAGGAATATAAAATTAGAACAGAGGCTTTGGTTTTATTCACATCTCCAGCAAGGTTTTAGATTGGATGTATTTAGAAATCTGGAGTATCTCAAGCATCTTCGTCATATTTTCATTTGAGCAAAACTGCCACTTATTTCCTGGTACATATTAGTAGTGTTATTTAAAGACGAACTTTAGTAGGCAGGATGTGTTTCTACAGGCATGTCTGGTTTCCAATATTGACCTTGAGCAAGCCAATAAACATCATTAATTCAGCCCATTTTTGCTCCTGAGTTTATTTCCCTTGTGACAACTCTACGAACTAGAAAGAACTCAAAGTTTTTATACCCATCATCTTTCCTTTCAGAAAGCACTTGTTTTTGTTGGATTTTTGTTTTTGCTACAAAGCAACTGATACTGCTTATCCAGCTGCAGAACTCTTGGTGGTTTCACCCCACAGAGAGCACAAAGCATGCCACAGAATACCAAATTATTTGGGCTCATCAACAAAGGAATAGTTTATGGAGTCCCTGTACCCTCAGCGTTTGGGTGTAGGGCAAGCAACTGCCAAGACTAGAGCGAAGGAGAACAACATCAAAGGTCATGTGTTGCGGCGACATCCCATCAAGTACAAAGTGGACGGTGATGTGTCAAAGATCATATTTGCACTGGGGTGTCAAGACATTATAAAAATGCAGAGCAAAACAGGTTTTTAAGGGGTTTGAACCAAGTGGAAATTGGCTTCCCTGATGTATTTTTTTTTACCTGTATCTGCTTGAAAGAGTGGAAACGGTTGCTGAGATTCCTGTTGTGTCCCAACCAAAGAGGTGTGTGCATTGCCAGTATTATCGCACTCCCAGCATTGATGGAAAAGTTCCCTGTTTACACTAAAAGAACTGCAGAACATAATGCAGGAGTGGCTGCCATCACTGACCATTAACACTTTCCGCATAACGTGACATGGCAGAAGTACTGAGACGCCTTTGTATGTGTGTTTGCGTATGTGCTTTGACAGTCGTCATGCGGGTAAATGATGCAACTCCCTGAAACAAAAGGCTTCATCATAACAAAAGGTCTACATGCATAGAGCTATAGATAGTACAGTGTGCTGGCAATATCACAGTGATAAAAGAGAGCCTCACGGCAGAGGCCAAGCCCTTATTACAACAACTGTGGTCACAGTAAGCCGACTGTGATACATCAGCCTCTGCATGCATAGCTTGTCTTACTTTCTAAGCTCTTCTTCTGGGAATCAAACAAATTCCTTCAGCAGTACCTGAAAGCATCATTTAGTCTCACTCTGATGCCTCTGTATTCTTTTTTTATGCACTTGTAGCAAAGGTTCTTATCACTGTTTGACTTTTTTCCCCTTTCTCTTGTTACCTGGCTTTCTGTCTACAGCTGTGTTTTAGCATTTATCATTTTTCTCTTTTGTCTTTCAGAATAAAGTTATGAGCATTGATGCTGTGAAGGTCAAACTGCAGGTAAGAACCCAAATCCACAATATCTGTCTTTAAAACGATTAAATCTTCTCTTTCTTCCCCCATTCCTGTCCAAACATACGTGTGGGTTATTTTTTTAATAATAAATCTCCAGCAACTATTATCCATGGTGTAAAATACGTCTCCCATACATCTTCATTTCCTGCTGTGGGAGGGGCAAAAAGTGCAAATGATGACTTAATGGGGCCTTAGTTAATCTCTATCAGTCAATTAGCCTGCCGCTCTGCCTGACTGAAGACACAAGAGGGAATTGCAGACTTTCCATCAGATTATCAAGCCTGGAAGTTATCAACAAGAGACACAGACAGGCAGAGAGACCAATGACTCTTGGCCGTTCCAAAACCGCATTAGCTACTGTCTGATGGTTTTTTGCACCTCAATTACACAATGCTAACGCTCTCTCTCTCTCTCTCTTTATCTTTCTCATCTTTAATCCATCCATGTTCATCCATCTGTCTGTCTGTCAGATGGCATATTTCAGGTGATACTTCATGAATTAGTTTAATGAAACTTGACGTATCTTTAGACTAATTACATTATAGCATAAGTGGAAATGTGACTGCTGAGTTTAAGCTGGATGATAGCCTCCATGAAACTAAGAAAAGTTGCTGGTTATCCATTAACTGCTCTGAATGTTTTTGCATTGGTAGCTTGGTCGTTGCACCAACTGGTCGCCCACAGGTTTAACGTGTAAGACCACAAACCTCGGGAAAAGTGTTTTTGATTGTAAGATGATTGCACAGGTTGCCTAACTGGGACTGACTGCAATCGCTCTCAGACAGACTTACAAAGATTTGCAACTAATGTTTGATTTATAAATGCGGACAGATTGCCAGCATGTTGCAATTAGTCTGAGTCAGTCTGTGCTGATTAGCAACAACTGTACAACTTTGAAGCTCATTTAATATTAACATTGGGTCATGTAGCTACAAGAACTCACTAATTATCCTTACACGTGTATAGCAGAAAGCAGTAAAAAATCCACTTCTGATTCGCTGTAGACTACTTTCATTATAACGCACTCACCTATGATAAAACATCCTTATCTGCACTAGGATGTTTTATCATAGGTGTCATTTTAGCATATTTGGTTCTACTTTGGCTCATGTTCTTGATTTGACATGTCTCCGATGATGACTGGATCACCCGTAGAGACATATCTAAAATGTTTGATCTAGTTTAGTTTTTCTCATTAGTTAAAATTGACTGAATGGAGTAAATGGAATTGAAAAGATTAAAATGAAGGGAGAGGAAAATTAAAGAAGTATAAAAGTGAGAGCAAAACCAATTAATCACATGTGGAGATTCATTCAAGAAAGTGCAAGCTGTTTTGGTGAGTGATAACACAAGTTACAACAGCAGGTACCAGAAAAGGAGAAATATGAGATAACGTTAAAGAGTGAAGGCCGTTAATGATTTCTTCAGTACAAGGCAAGAATGGTAATGTTCAGAGGAGTTAAATTTGACTCAAGTTTTATAGAGGATGCTGTTTATCAGTGGACTGTGACTATGTTACGTTCAGTAGAAACCTGAATATACAGTGCATCTGCATCTTTACTTGTTCCATATTCTGTGTGTTACAGCCTTATTCCAAAATAAATTACATTCATTTTAAATTCTTACAATGTATTAAAAATAAAAAACAAAAATGTAATGTGTATATAAGATCCTGTTTCCACTGATCATGTGTCGGATGTCTCTTCAACTCAAAAAGACTTGAGTCTGTAATTACAAAGTATTGAGCATCATTTTAATTAAATATGCAAGAATTTCAACCAAACTTTTTTCACTTCGTCATTATGAGGTGTGTGTGTAGAATTTTTGAGGTGCAAAATGAATTTAATACATTAACAAAAGGCTGGAGCTGGAGCTTAGAAAGGACTGGATTTCCTGTGAAACTTTGATTAGGCTACTCTAAAACCTTCATTTTATTTGTCTGAGCCATTTAGAGGTGGACTTCCTGGTGTGTTTTGGGTAATTGTTCTGCTGCATAACCCAAATGTGTTTGAGCTTAAGGACACAAATGAATGGCCAGACATTCTCATGGAAGATATTCTGCAAACTTTCCAAAACTTTTGTCTCATCAGTTCACAGAATATTTTCACATCTTGGGAATCATGAAGATTTTTTTTGTCAAATGCGAGAAGAGAATTTGTTCTTTTTGGTCATTCGTAATTTTGGCCTTCTCTTCCACATCTCTTCCACAGATGCTATTTTTTCCTAGTCTGTTTTTTATTGTTTTACGACAGCGAGACCTGGAGGGGCGTGATTGGGAGGAACGGCCTCCCTGATCTGAACCCGAGCGGTGTTTTGTTATTGGACTTCTGTGCAAATCACAGTTTGGCCATAATGAACACCTTGTTTGAACATAAGAGTGTCCATAAGTGCACGTGGCACCAGGATGCTCTAGGCCGCAGGTCGATGATCGATTTTGTAATCGTATCACCAGACCTGCGACCATATGTTCTGGACACTCGGGTAAAGAGAGGGGCTGAGCTGTCAACTGATCACCACCTGGTGGTGAGTTGGATCAGGTGGCGGGGGAGGACGCTGGACAGACCTGGTGCACCTAAACACGTAGTGAGGGTGTGCTGGGAACGCCTAGCGGAGGCCCCAGTCCGTGAGATCTTCAACACACACCTCCGGCAGAGTTTCAACAGCATTCCGAGGGAGACTGGGGACATTGAGTCCGAATGGACC
>NW_027052332.1:0-20973 GCF_036321145.2 Pelmatolapia mariae | reverse complement strand
CATACGCCTGGAGTGATTTTTATCTTTTATTACTTATATGCTTTAGAGTTAAGATTTAAGTTTTATCATTTATCACTTATATCCTTTGAAGTAAGTTTTACGTTTCATTTATGTTCAGTTTGAGTAAGTTTCCTTCATGGTTTGAGTATCATCATTTGAGTGTGACATTTAGCCTAGAAATCACACATAGTTCAGCTGTGTATGTGCGCAGGCCTTATGTCTGGCTAAGACGAGAGGTGTGAGGTGAGCTGGGGTGCAGACGAGGTCATGACACATACATAGCCTACACAGCAGGCACCCACATACACGCACACTCACACACACACAGACACACCATAATAGATCTATTTTGGTAGGTAAGAAGTGAAGATGTGTTTTTGCTGTAATTGCAAATTGTGCCGGCATATTGTCAGATGCTTACAGGAAGTGCACCTGATGTTCGGGGAGATAAGGAGGCGCTCATGGTGCGACACCGGGATGGAGATGAGACGTAATGGTCTTAAAACTATGTTAAAGTTAGCAGGAACATTTTGTGGTTTAGATTGACGTAAGCTGTATTTTGTCTGTTTTTGCAAAAGAGGGGGCTTTGTTGTTGTACCCATATAAAACCTTTGTCTAATTATTGTAAGTTCAGTTCGATTGCTGACTTTGCCCAGCTTTGGACTCCACGCGTGTAATCAATAAATCTTTGCTTTGATCACATCTTCTGGACCAGAGTTGTTATTTGCTTGTGAGCCCTCCGTACTCCTTTTCTCCAACTTTTGAACCTTGACACTATCTAATAGCAAGCAGGAAGTGTGTGTTTCCTTTATTATTGCTAAAGCAAGGGTGGCGCCGTTAAAACAAGTCACCATCCCACGTCTTGAGCTAGCTGCTGCAGTTTTAGCTGTGCGCTTGGACAAAATGCTATCAGTTGAACTTAAGCTTAATCTGAGTGAATCAGTCTTTTGGTCTGACAGCACAACTGTGCTACAGTACATTGCAAACACAACCACACGTTTCAAAACATATGTAGCTAATAGAGTTTCCATCATTCATGCTTTGACAAAAGTTGAGCAGTGGAGGTACATCAGTTCAAAGCTGAATCTAGCTGATGCAGCCTCTCGAGGAATGACGGTTGGCTGTTTCCTGAAATCTTCCACCTGGATCAGTGGTCCAGAATTTCTCAGTAAACCTGTTGTTCACTGGCCTGTAGGCAAGAATTGTGTATCTGTCCATTTGGAAGCTGACCCAGAAATAAAAGGGGAGGGCCTGATGTGTGCAGCTGTGCTGAAAGAAGATGTGTGTCCCACTACTAAGCTGCTGATGTACTTCTCCAGCTGGACAAAATTAAAAAGGTGTGTGGCATGGATCCTGAAAGTAAAAGAAAGGCTTAAACTGCAAACAAAGAAAAGACAGAAGTTGCTGGACACGCACTGTGGAAGTCAAATATGTGCTAAGCAAGATGATAAAGGGAACACTCTGCTCAAAACCGATGATTTGTCCATGGCTGAGGAAGCTATAGTGAGCTTTGTACAGAGAAAACATTATGCCGATGAAATGACTGCCCTAAACTCTGGCACTGTAAGGAAGTCAAGTCATCTGTACAAGCTTGATCCTGTAGTTACTAATGGTGTCTTGAGAGTGGGTGGAAGACTGAGCAAAGCAGATTTACCTGAGGAAACAAAACATCCTGCTATTTTGCCAAAAGAAAGCCATGTTTCAAAGCTTATTCTTCAGCATATTCATGAAAAGATTGGTCACAGAGGAAGAAATCACATGCTTTCAACCCTTCGCCGTCAATACTTGATCCCTCATGCTAATTCAGCAGCTAGAAAAATAATCAGAGACTGTATAGTATGTCAAAGACAACAGCAAAAGCCAGGTGAGCAGAAAATGTCTGATCTTCCTATTGACAGAATCTCAGCTGATCTTCCACCATTTACTTATGTTGGTGTTGAAATGTTGTGATGAAACCTTGCATACAGTTTTGTGTGAAGTGGAGGCTATACTGAATGATCGCCGAATCACACCTTCTTCTGATGATCCCAATGATGTAGAAGCTCTTACTCCAAATCATTTGCTCCAATTAAAGGCAAACCTGTGCTGCCACCAGGTTTATTCAAAAAACAGGACCTGTATCTGCGAAGACGATGGAAACAAGCCCAGTATATTGTGGATCTATTCTGGAAAAGGTGGGTGAAAGAATACCTTCCTATGTTGCAGGAACGACAGAAATGGAACAAGATTCATAGGAACTTTTGCATTGGTGATGTTGTGCTTGTTGTTGATGGAGCTGCACCAAGAAATTCCTCATCACTGAAACCATGGAAGATGCACATGGAGTAGTTCGGGGTGTTCGAGTTAAGACACAAACAAATGAGCTGGAGAGACCAATCAACAAAATATGTCTCCTGGTGGAGGCCATCTAGAGGAAACAATGAATGTTTGCCTCCAACTGAACCAAGTTCTGGAATCTCTGGCTCTACATTTACACTGACACTCACTTTGCTCTACACTCCATTATGCAACATACACCTTTTTTCAATACACACAAAGCAAACACATGAACAACAGAGACTTGAAATCATAGAACATTGACCTTTCTTTTTGTTTGTTTATTAAGAAGACATATGGACTACTGAAGAAAATTATTGGTATTGCTTTTTGTGATGGCCACCTAGACAGATATAATTCATGTTACACAGGAATTAGGGGCCGGAATGTTGTGGCCATTTTTGTTGAATGTTTATAAAATGCAATTTGTATTCATTTTAGTTTTTTCTTTAAAGTTGTAAGAATATACTGACCTAGTTTTGTTAAGTAAATTTGTAATTAATTTTTGGAAAAGTTTTTGGAAAGTGATTGGTTTATTAGCTTATGGACCCTCCCATTAACAGGGGATTAAGAGCACACTGGAGGGGTGGGGTAAATGTTTTTGTTTTTTGTTTGCCAAATGTCAGATGGGAAGACGACTTTTGAAGTTGTTAAAGCAAATTAAGTTAACTTTCGTTTAATTTTAAGTTATAAGAAGTTATTTGGTTGATTTTTGTTTGTAATTTTGCACGAAATAAACGCCATTAGATTTTAAAACAATGGAGTCAGAAGTGCGTTCCAAAAACAAACCTCCCATTGCCACCCACGGCCTTTTCTTGGACTTTTTTGGTGTTTGGAACATAAAAGGCTGTGACATCCTAGTCCCTATCATCTCAATTCCACTCTAAACACTAATACATGTTCAGCTGGACTCGGAGCCTCTGGAGACATTTTGGATATTCCAGTCATAATAACTAACAGGACAGTTTGTGCAAGGTGGAGAAAATCTGCTGCATCATCCCATTGATGAAGCATTCAGCTCCACCCTACAGTTTCTCTGCTGCCTCCATCCACCTTGGTTCACTTTGCTCTTCTTAATGTTGGAGCTCTGAATAGTCAGGCTTTTATTTTGAAGGATATTACAACTTCCCATCAGCTGGATTTGATGTTTTGAACAGAAACATGATGAAATCTGGAGAGGACTGTCTAGTCTGTGAACTCTGACCCCACATATGATTGTTTCAGTCAGCCCAGAGAAAGTGGCTGGGTGGGTGGAGCTTTGGCTTCAAATGCTCCCCTATTAAGGTGGATGAAGGGTGTAGTTTGGAGGTGCTGCTTGTTAAAGTAAAGTGTGAAACAGCTCCTATCTGTGCAGGTATCTCCGCCCTCCTAAGACTCCATCAGAGTTGGAGCTCTCAGATGTTTCCTGCTCCATGGTTCTTATGTGTGATCACATGATCTGAGCTGCTGAGTTTAAGATCCATGTTGATGATCTTACTGACTCATTTGCCACAGAGTTCCTCAGTACAGTAAATTCATTGGTTTCAAACAGCGTGTTGTTGGCCTACATATAACTGTGGGCTTCAGTATGAACTCCAGGCTTTGAGCTGATGTGTTTCTATCTGATCATTGATGGATTCTGTTTGAGATCATTTTTCCAAGTGATCAGGCAAAAGAAGCTGTGTCAGTACGCTGACGCTCTTTTCATGAGGAAACAGGAGAAACATGTTCATCAGTGTTTCCTACCACCACTGGTATTCCTCCTCCCTCACACACACAAACACTCTGAATGATCTGAACCTCCTTTGTACATCCACTTTAGATTCAACTGCACCTTTTAAGATCAGGACTAAACGTGGTGCTCGCTCGCTGCCCTGGATTCACAAAGACATTCACAGTCTGAAAAGACAATGCCGGAGGGCAGAAAGGAGACGGAAGAAGGTGAATCTTCAGCTCCGTCATCAAGAAATGAAAGCATGAACGACTGCTTTCAATGAACAGGTGAACGAGGCGAGGGCCGGCTATTTCTCTCCTTTAATTCATTCTAATAAGCACAGCCCAGAGCTCTTTGGAGCTCAGTGGAGCGTCTTTGAAATCCTGCAAGTTTTCATCAGATTACGGCATCGAGTGAGGAACGTCTTCACTTTCTAAACTGTCTGAAGGATCAAATGAATGAGAGGAAATCCAAAACAGCAGCTCCTGATTCTTTTCTTGATGTCCCCGACCCCAGCCACAATATCTGATCTTCTTTTCTGCCAGTCTCTGTGGAGGAGCTTTGAAGGACTGTGGCACAACTGAAACGCTCATCAAGCTGTGTAGATATGATTCCTCCAAAGTTCCTGAGTGAAGTTTGGGATGTCCCTGCCCCTCGGCTGCTTCCAATAATGAACACTTGTCTGTCCTCTGGCTGTGTCCCAGAATACTTAAAGACAGCCTGTGTGCAAGCACTCATCAAAGATCCAGCCTCCATCCTTCTGACTACCAGTGTTGGGGAGTAACGGAATACATGTACCGCCATTACGTATTTAGAATACAAAATATGAGTAACTGTATTCCGTTACAGTTACCGTTTAAAAAGGTGGTATTCAGAATACAGTTACTTTGTTGAAATAAATGGATTACACGGCGGTACTTTCCTGTTTCATATTGTCGCGGGTCAGGATTGTTTGGGTTTGTTTGACAGCTATGTTCTGTTGTTCCAGGCGGCAGCGTTACGGTTGCCATGATTACAGGGTGACGCGCTCTCTCTCTGCGTGTTTCCTGGGTGAGAGAGCGCTTTTTTGTTGTTGTTGTTGTGCTAAGCTAAAAGGCAGAATGCTACAGGCATGGCCCTAAAGAATGTAGCCTCATGGGCAGTGTAGTCCGTGCTGCAGGGAGAATGGACTACCATACACGTTATGTGTCTGTGAGCGAGGGAGGGAGAGAAAGGAAAAGTCCGAGCTGTCACGGAGCAAAACCGGGAGCTGGAAGCATGTAAATATAATAATAACCACTGCAGCCAAGAAGAGTGCCTGACGAGCCCAGCTGTAAGTAAGCTATTAAGACTCAACTGTACACTGTGTTCGTGTTTTCCTCCGGAAAAAAATAAGTTTCGTTGGAGCAGCCTTTCAACGCCTCTCTCTGTCTCTGGCAAGCAAAGTTGACCCAGACAACAAAGTAAAGCTATTTTTCGGCTACCAGCCCGACACGGAACCCACTGTATTAGCCAGAGGTCCCTTTACTACTGTTCGGAGCCGCGGACCTTCAGTAACAGTAATAAATCACAGCAATAGTACATTCACTTACTTGTAAACAGCATGATAATATATTAAGTAATCCAAAGTATTCAGAATACATTACTCTCATTGAGTAACGTAACGGAATACGTTACAGAATACGTTTTGGGGCATGTATTCTGTAATGGAATACATTTTAAAAGTAAACTTCCCAACACTGCTGACTACAACAATTACAGAGCCAGCTCAAAGTTTCCTTTTAGAGCAGAACTTTTGGAGAACACTGTCTGTCTGAAGCTTCTTGAAGCGTTACGTCCATGCTAGAACTCCACTTTGACTCTGACTGTGGATCCTGCTGAAGCTTCTCCAAATAGTGGAGAAATGAAGACCTCCACAAGATCAGCAGACCCAGCTCAACAATGTCTGCAGGTGCTAACAGGTCAATCTTTGAGACGCTGAATGTTCCCAGTTTCCTGCTGTGAAACTAGAAGTGATGACTATTATTGTAACAGCACTACAGCTGGAACTGCTGACAGGGCTGGAGATGAACTGGATTCTGATTTCAGTCACAGTTTTGGCTTTCAGTCGTCATGACACAGAGAGCCTTTGGTCCATGAGATCTATCTAGGAGACATCAGTAACATCAGGTTTGTGTAAGCCGTCCTGTAGAACGCTTACATACAGCTGCTTCTGTCTCTGATCTCTGAGTATCTCTCAGCTTCAGCTGGGACTCCACCCAGGTGTTGGTTGGTTGTTGGCACAGGTGTAGAGCTGCTGCAGTGACTCACAGCTGCTTACATCCAGTTTAAGTAATCACAAGAAAATCCTCCAAATACCATCTAGAAATAGAAATCTGTCCACTGTGGGACATGTGAGGCTGACTATAATATGTCTTAAAGTGGGAGATGAAGAAATGATTCCAGGGCCCAAATCAATGAGACAAACATCAATCCACACTTCACTTTGTCTCATGTCTCTAAAGTGGGAATATTTCAGTGTGATGAACAAACGGCCTCCAACAAATAAAGCTGATTTCCTTTTCCTGTCTTTTCTCCAGCAGCCTCAGCTTCTTCCTCTTTCCCCTGTCTTCTTCTGCAGACGCTCCTCTGTAGCTTCAAGCTGTTTCTCTTTACAAGGAGAGCTACAAACCTTTGCATCCAGCCACAAACACCCCATGGGCTCCTCTGGATCATCACACTCAGCATTTTCACAATAAAAGCCTGATATTTATGGCTGCTCCACCCTGACATGTGACAACATCCAAATGACTGGATCAAAGTGCTTGAATGATCTCAGCAGCTTTAAAACTATTGATATTTATACATTTACATTGATTTGGACTAAACTAACAAAACTATTGATTTGATCCAAACTCAAATCATGCCAGAGGCTTTTATTTTGAAGTTAGGATCATTTTTAATGGTCTTCTTAGTCTGTTCATTTAAACACACAGTTGCTCCGCCTGACATTTTTGGCTTTTAGATCAAAACATCAAAGAATTTATTTTTATTTGAATGAACTGAAAATAGATTCAAACTAAAAGCTTTTAGAGAATAAACTCCTACATGACCTCTGACCTTTGACCTGTATCTACAGCACTGACCTCTGACTTTCAGCTCCACCTTTCTCTTCAGCAGGATGTTTCCCTCCCTGCTGTAGACGGTGCAGGTGTAGGTCCTGCTGTCCCAGTCTGTGGGGTATTTCAGGGTCAGACTGAGGTCTCCAGTTTTCAGCAGGTCTTCATTCATCTTCGTTCGGTCTCTGTAAACCTGGTTCTGTTTGTCAGGCAGGTCAGAGCCGTTCTCATACACGTGGACCTTCCTGTCAATGATGTCCATCCACTCCACTTTAGCGTCTTCAGGCAGGTGAAGTGTGGTGTTGCAGGGCAGCTGGACTGACTCCACCCCCTCCTCCACCTCCACCTGGGGGACTGAGAGGACAACAAAGCACAACATGAGCTTGGATGGAGACATTTGTGTTGACTCTAACAGGCTGAATGCTGCTGCTTCACTGGGAGCTCACTGTTAGATAGAAAGTGGTCAGTGTGAAGAGGAGACGCAGCAGAAAGATGAAGACTGACAGGAAGAAAGCAGTGAACAGACTGTTGGAGCTGCTGTTAGTGGGACAGGACTTTATTCAGTCTCTGAGGACCAGATTTGACTTGATGAAGCAGAGAAACACTGAGTGTTTCTGTCACACTCACTTCATCACACAGCTCAGTTTGACAACATTTGGAAGAATTTGATAGAAGCCTTCCTTTAGTAAAAGCACCAATAAAACACCATGAAAACACCTCACTACACACAAAACTGCAGTACTGGCAAATTGGACATAAAGTCTGAAAAGTCAAAGTACTTATTGTGCAGAAAAATGTTCCAATCAGTGTCTATGGATCAATATTACTGCTGCACATGTTTAAGGCTGAGCTCATTTCAAATCCTTTCTATTGTGTTGAATCTGCAGTAATGCATCATATTCTATAAAATCATATGTTTGTAGTGGCTGTCCTGTGAGGACCACGTATCTCTAAATAAACAGCTGTTAATGAGCTCACAAACACAGGCCTACAGCTGGATTTGAAAAAGTCCATTCAATAGAAAATCAACAATCACAGCTGGATTCAAAGGCTTGAGCTCTGTGTGACATGGTTACCTGTCAGTATCTACAGGGGGATTCAAATATGAAGGAAACATGAAGGTGGTGCATTAGAAAAACTGCTGCTTTCAAGTGCAGAGCAACAAACTATTTGAACTGATCCAACTTTATTAACACAGACAAAGATTTGTGGATCAGCTGCTGTAACATTTTTAATGAGCATTAATATTAATAAGTGTGAGTGAACAGAGCTGCTGAAACAGTGAAACTCTCACTGACTGATGTTACGTGAGGCCTTGTTGGCTCATTGTTAGTTCGCTGCACTGAAACAGGAAAATCCAGCTGTTAGTCATAATGTTTGGGTTTGTAAAGCACTTTATAACTGAGGACAGTGTGGAGGAGAGTCTGTGTGAGTCAGCTGCACCAGTGCTTCATGGTTTGGTGTTTTTAACATAAAGTCGTCCCTGTAGATGCTTTTAGTTTCAGTGTCCTTATTTTGCCCTCAGTTATTGGTTCTCACTGTCTCCAGATCAGGTTCAAACACAGAGGAGATCAGGGCTTTGCAGCTGCTCCTAAACTGTGGAACAAAACGCAACATTAGAGACCTTCAACACCCTCCATCCTCTTCCTCTTCTCCTTATCCCAGCTAACACAGAGAGACACTCACAGCACACAGAGAGGAGTGTCGGGGGAAAGGCCCCACTCAGGTGGTGGAAATGACCTCAGGAACTTGTTGCTGTGAGGCAACAATGATCAGCACCACCATACTGTTTGTTTCACTCATGGTTTCTCATTTTATGTTTTGTTTTTAATCTGTTGAATTATTTCAGGACTTTGACTCATTTAAATGTGCATCACTTTGGTCAGCAGCTGTTTCAGTAACACTTTATAACACGACCTGCAAATAAGGCACAAGTAGCCTGTAGTTACCTGTAAGTTTGTGTAACAAGTAGGTTTGTACAGAGAGAATAAAATAATTACACTGTAAGTACATTTAAGTACAGCGTCAGTCATTTTAAGTGCTGGGTTATTTCATGGGAAATTTCCAGAACAACAAACAATATTCCATCTTTGTACTTTCCGGGCCGCGGCTCATATTATGGAGGGACTCAGCCTAACATCCTGGTATTTTATAGCAAAGGACGCTAAGAAAGGAAATCCAGCCACACTGTAGCCGACTGTCTGCATTGTAATCAGGCTGCAATGTAGGGAAGTGTCTACAAAGAAGCTCCAGCTGAAAGGATTTACAGCAGGTTAGTGTGATGACAGATAGAGGTGTAAATGTACTGACATGTAAAGAGTGTGTTGAGAAGGTGGAAGAGTGACGTGTGAGCAGCAGGATGGCTTCATGACAAGAACAAGCACTTCAGATGTACAGAGAAGGTCAGGAGGAGCTGCACTGTTTCTGTGTTCATGCAAACAATGGTTGGTGCAGTACATGTATGAGGACAGAGAGACAGTGGGAAGGTTTGCAGTAGCAGGGAAAGATGGGTTCCTGCTGGGGCTGGGATTACATCAGAAATCCACTCTAAGCCCCTTCTTGTTAGCAGTGCTGATAGACAGGCTGGCAGATGAGCTCAGGCAGGAGTCTCAGCAGCTCTGTTTGCTGAGGACATTGTGATCTGTAGTGAGAGCAGGAAGCAGGTGGGTGGAGGAGAGCCTGGAGAGGTGGAGGTATGCTCGGAAGAGAAGAGGAAGGAAAGACAGAATACATGTGTGTGAAGAAGCTGCAGATACGACAGTGAAGATGAAGGAGTCGAGGTGGTGATGGTAGATCAGTTTAAATACATGAAGTCCTCCATACAAAGCAGCAAAGTCCAACAGAGGTGAAGTGACAGTACAAGCAGGATGGAGTGGGTGCACACATGTATCAGGTGTGTCAGGAGTTTTCCTGTATTGCAACTCAGGTCGGAATAAAACGCTCAGACAGGTTTACGTGTACACGGTTGAGACTCAGGGAGACTCGCACCGCTGCAGTAAAAAGAAACAGTCTTTATTCAGAGAGCACATACAGGAAGAGAGAAAATAGAACTGCAGGCTTCCTGTGTAACTTCCCCATTTAGGAGTCTGCACAGAGTTGCAGAGTTTAAGCTGAATACTGAAAAGAGCAAACACATTTAGATAATGAAACGTACTTTTAAGCATAACATAATAAAAATCCCAAAATCCTAAAAAATCTCTTAACATTCCCTCCTGTTGTTTGATCTTTCCTTCTATATATGTACATAGTAACCACTAACAGTATTATAACACCAACAAAAACAAGTCCTTTAATCAGCAGGGACTTCCAAGAGCCACTTAAAAGCCACGTAAGCCAGTCCTCTGTGTTTGTGGCATAGTCTTGTTGTTGTGCATCCCAAAGTTGTCTGAGTATTTTCAGAGCATCAGTCATGTTCGGTGAGTGCACATTATCTGGAATGTATGTGCAACATGTGTTGTTAAAGAGGACACCTTTCTCCTTTCTCTGCGAGAATCATGTCCAATGCTACCCTGTGTTGCATTACTGCAATGCGCAGAGCATCAATCTCTTGATCCCGTTCGTCGTTGAATTTACATGAAGCATTCAGAACCTTTTGTCTTTCAGTCCAAAGTTTAAATTCCTCTGGGACATCGGAACCCCATATGGAATCATGCTGCTTGAGATCTGGGGTGCTTCGTCTTTTCCTTGTTGTTGACGTTGAAGTTGACGTGGCGTCCATGGTTATCTTGAAAGTGTGGTCAGATATGAAAATGGGAGCGCACTGACCTGTCCAATTCCCAGGCCATCCCTTGCACCCAGAAGGTGCCATTTGAGATGAGGTGGTGTTTCCCATTAGCGTGGATCCGTTCTCTTGGCGGTAGCATAGGCTGCGGCTCAAATTCCCATTGTTTCCAAGAAAGACTGGGAATGATTTAGCCTTACTTCTGTGCTTCACTTTCAGGTCAACCCAGAACCATTCGTCACATGTGCCATTTCATCCTATCTGGAGAGGTTCCTCTTGGTTGACCACGATTCCCTGGAATTGATACCCAAGGCTGGCGTAGCTTGCGGCACACTTTGCCTGAATTATGTCCATTCCCTTCGCATACAAGGTGGCGTATTGTGTCGTTGGGGGCATATAGGAGCAACCATAGCAGTCCTTTCTGGGTGTGCTGTCATGTATATATCGATGCTATGCGTTGTTCATCTTCTTTCTTTCGGGTGAGTGTTAAGAAACTCACCAGGAGTGCAACATTAGCCACTAGGAGGACGAGTGTCTTCATGATGACCAGACACACCTGTGACCTCTGATGAGTAGACTACTGGCAAGAAGAAGAAGGCGGGGTATACCCGATCAGCCCTCCCTCCACCAATAGATCACCATACAGGAGTTAGGGGTGCCGGCGTCTAAACATTTAGGTTGTCACTCACTTTTTTGCAGTGGCTTTGATGGATCCAAGACGGTCTTTCTGCTATTTTGCAGGCAGTAGGTGTGGTGAGTAGCACTTGATAAGGACCTTCCCACCTTGGTGAACTCCGATTTTTCTTTTGGAGTACTTTGATCAGGATCCAATCACCTGGTTTCAACCTGCAAGATACTGGAGAGTTGTTTAGAACAATCTCTTTATTTTCAAGTAATTTCAAGTTGTGAGTTTCTGAGAACTTTGTGTCAGTCTCATCCACATTTTTACCAGGCCTATACACTCAGGCCATGGTCTCCCTGTTTCTTCCATGCATTTTCTCAGTCTCTGTTTTATTTCCTAGTGCTTCAGAGACCTTACTGATTACTTCATTAACAAAATGTGTCCCATTGTCTGATCTTATCAGAGTGGGGATTGAAATAAAAGTGTTGCACAAACATTTTGCTACTGAGATGGCGTTTTGAGATCACGTCTATGATCACTAGAGCGCATTTTGAGCCTTGGCATTCATTTAGCTCAATAAATCCCATGTGGATTGTATGAAAAGGATGAGGTGGTGTGCATTATGTGTATTATGTTTTTGGCAAATCATGCAGGTTCCGACAAATTTCCGAAATCTTATCTACCACTCCTACCCCCCCTCCTGTTGACAATAATGCTGCTGATATGTGTAGGGACTTTGGTAGTATTGGTTTGCTATTACAGGTCATCAAATCATTTTCTGGCTGTGCTCCACCTTTTAACCACCTCTTTTGTTCTCTAGTTGGTGCGGCTTTCTGTTCGTTTATAAGCACATCAAGTGGTATTTGCATTGAGGAGTCAGACATTAATGTGTCTACAGTTTGTTGTGCTGCTGCTTTTGCTGCTTGATCTGCAAAGTTATTGCCTTTAATGACCTCTGAGCAGCCTTTCTGGTGTGCAGCACATTTACAAAATGCTAACTGTTTTGGCAATAAAATTACTTCTAATAGTGTCTTTAGAAGATCTCAAAGTGTTGCACAGCTGAAAAAACATACTGTCTGTCAGTGTATATATTTATATCTTGGCCTGCGTGTGTGAGGATGTCAACGGTTTCGCTTCTACAACTCTATCTGCTGTGTAGATGCAACACTACATTTTGACTTAAGGCATTTTAGGCAATTCCTATTTCTCAAAGAATTCATACATTTTACATATTTCAAACTTTTAAGTTAGGAAAAACTTTGCATTGCTTATAGCTCATAGCTCACAGCTCTAAAACTCGTCATTGTTAAATCATGTGCCTAATCATTATATGTCACTGTGATCCACAAGTATGATCACAAATTTGTTATCCAAACTTACAAAACAAACAAATTGCCTATGGCATCAAGGCTTTGCGTTCATATTAATTGAGTGTAAGCTGCTTTCTTCATTGCAAGTGTTTATTGCCATAAGGTTTAATTCACGCATCATATCACTGAGTTCTAGGTTCAAATTATCTCTTCTGACCCTTTCCAGAAATAATTTCACATATAACAATTTGAGTATGTGTTGTCTATTCATTCTATTCATAGAGTCTATTCATAGAGTTCTGTTTCTCTCTGTGAGCTGTCTTGACACACCACAGGCACACAAATTTCCTGTTTCTGCAGACTAATAGAACTCTTTTGTTTCTCTTTGTATTCATAGTCTATAAACCCTCTTTAATTCTGCTAAATCTTGATCTAAAAACAATACACCTTTATTTCACACACACTTTTAAATTGAGCTCTTTCAGACATCAGGAATCATCACACACACTTCCACTCGTTCACTCACTCCACTATGAACCTTTGTAGTGTTATTATTACTTATGTTTTATTATTTTTGTACAGATCACACCCAGTCACTCAAAACCTACTACTCACAGCATTTACACAGTTAGAATCACTCAAAATATGCTTTCATACGAGTATTTCAGACATGCTTTTCAAGATATATAGAGGTCACTCACTGTACATCCACAGTAATGAATTCAAACTCTAACTACAATTGTAGTGAGCAAAACCAGCATCTCCATGCGTGTCACCGCTCCTCATTAGCTTGGTAGTGTCCACATATTTAATTCAGCTTCTCATTAGTTGTTAGTATAGGTTTGTCATCTAAGATGACAGGTTTACAAGCAGGTCAAGTGTCTCTATGCACCTGATTAGTGTAGTTATTTCCTTATTTTCTTCATCTCATATATCATTGTACTGAGTTTGAGCAAACCTTAAGCTTGATTTAGACTACTTTTAACAATCATCCACCTCACATCATAACTGACTGAGGTGCCTCTTCCTATTAATAGTATGTCATTATTAATGTTATCATTGTATTGTTTTTCCTTTTTTATAACAGCAATAGTATATACACTACTTTACTACTAATATACAATAGTATATTAGTTTATATTTTATTATGTATCCATCACGGTTCTGTGTGAATCTGCAGCTTCACACCTTCCCAAGCTGGAGACGTTTGCTTTTCCTTGGCTGAACAATGACACAGCCTTAATATACCTTATGCATCTCTCCTTTTTATTTGATATATCTTTTTTGTGAATTATCTGGTTTCATGCATTCTATTCATTCTAGGCACGGTCATCATGCCAACTATGTTTCATTGTTAATACCAGTTTACAGGTTGTTAACCTTCCTATTATCTCCTATTATCATGCTTATCACTAGATAAGCTCTGCTTTAATTTAAGTTAACCTTAATTTAACCTTTTGTTTATTCCACTTCATTCCACTTTCCATGCTTTAAAATATTACAACTCTTGTGTACGCTTTGTTTTCTTTTTAGCTTCCTTTTCAGTATTTATTTCTGCTTGGAGGGTTTCTTATAATTTAGTTAATGCATTTTCCCTCCCACATGGGACATTTAGGTTTTCTTTGGATTTCTCCATCTATATGCACTAATTTGTCCGGCACCTGGACATTTCTTTTCTAACCACTGCTCGTCAGCAGTGAGTTTTGAAGCTTCATTACCCATTTTAATCCTTTTAATTCTTTTAACACTTTACAACTACACAACTGCGGCACCTTCTCTGGCACGAGAATCGAGAGAGGTAGTTGACACGGCCTTCCACTTTCAAGCTATTCTTGAAAGCGGTGTCAACACGACCTGTTTCTCTCTTTTCACCAGTACTTGGGTAGCCAACAGCAAACAAAACAGTGGAATAGTTCAGCCTCCTTATTGTGCTGTAAAATCAACTTATTCCACCAACAAAAATAAAACAATACAAAAACAAAACACGGACACCGTGTGTCTACTCACGCGCGCTACCTTTACCCACTACGGGGGAGCTACCAGTCCCTGACGAGCTCTATCTTTATTTTAAAACGCTACCAGCCCCTCTGGGCGAGCCTACTTTACCCACTACGGGGGAGCTACCAGTCCCAGATGAGCTCTATTTTATTTTAAAACGTTTTACGCGAGGTGTCTCAGAGTGTTAATATTCACCTGGTTGCTGCCGGTCTCTCAGGTCTACCTCATCGACCCCCACCGCCGTGGACCACTTATAAGAACGCCGGCCAGAACCCGAACGTTACGTCTCTGGACTTTATATCCTCTACCTAGAGAGGAGCTGTCGACAGACTTCAGCGCGGGCTTCTCACGACGTCAGGGCTCGATGAGGCTTTCCTGTGGGGTCACACAAAAGTGCTGTGTCCCATCCGGCTCGAAGGACCAAGAAATGTCAGGAGTTTTCCTGTATTGCAACTCAGGTCGGAATAAAACGCTCAGACAGGTTTACGTGTACACGGTCGAGACTCAGGGAGAGACTCGCACCGCTGCAGTAAAAAGAAACAGTCTTTATTCAGAGAGCACATACAGGAAGAGAGAAAATAGAACTGCAGGCTTCCTGTGTAACTTCCCCATTTAGGAGTCTGCACAGAGTTGCAGAGTTTAAGCTGAATACTGAAAAGAGCAAACACATTTAGATAATGAAACGTACTTTAAGAATAACATAATAAAAATCCCAAAATCCTAAAAAATCTCTTAACAAGGTGTGATCTGTGACAGGAGGACAGCAGCTAAAGTCAATATGAAGCTTTACAGCCTAGTGAGGCTGTGATGATGGAGCCATGACACAAAGACAGGAGGCGACCTGGAGGTGGCAGAAGATTTGAACAAGTGAGCAGAATAGAAAGGATGGAAATGAGTGGGTGACAGGGACAGCTCAGGCTGAGGAGTCTACAGGACAAAGATAGAGAGGAAGGCTGAGACTGATGGAAACGTGCAGAAGAGGGACGCTGGATATATCGATGCACCATGTTGAACCTGGAAATACCAAACATCAAGTGTTTGTTTGGAAAACCTGAAACAGCCCAGGAAATGTGTTCATCCATAATATTTGTGTTATTAGTCTTTCTATAGTCACCTGAATACAACACAAATAACACACAAACCAACAATCAGCAGTGTTTGTGTTGTTTTACGTTCAGTAACCATGAAGCACAACTGCAAATATTTAGTATCACAAGTAGCAGCTAAAGCATCAAATAAATGTTCCACCTCGTATATTTACACACAAATGTTGTGTTTATTTTTACCTGTGTGTGATTTTGATTTTAGCCTCATCATTGTTTTCCACAAATATACTGCACAGCATCATTTCCTGCTTCTGTTTTTCACACTAAATCTCTCAGCTTGAAAATAATTGGTTGTTATTGGTAGAAGTTATCAAATGAAACGAAAACGATGAACAGACTTAATAACAGGACTTCAAAAAGCTCAAATCTGGAACCTTTGCTTTGTTACTGGATTAAATGAAGACATTAACTGACCTGACATCTGATACTCTGTTTTAGTAAACCCATCTTTTCTCTACTCAGCAGTTTAGTTCTTTTATTGTTTGAATCAAAGCCTCAGGTGGGATGATGTCATTTCCTGTCAGCAGAGGAAGCAGTTGTTGTTGACGGTCGCTTTGCAGCCCACAAACTCTGCACAAGCAAGAATAAAGAGCGTAGAAGACTTCAAATCCTTCCTGTCTCACAGTGTTTTTATCAGCTGATGCTCTAAAATGTTTCCTGATAGTTCAGAGCTGAAGCTCCGCCCACGTCGTTGCTTAGTTACAAATACACAAGTACATGATTGGACCTTAAATATAATCAGACATCACAGCACAGCTTTAACACAGCACTGTTTTTAAGCTGTTTCAAATATGACAAATAATATTGACAGATTGAGTCCACAGATGTGTTTGATGTATTTAATCAGTCACAGCACCAGTGTCCCTCACAGCTGTGGATGTGTTCAGCTTCTCCTGCTGGCTTCACTTTATATACAAACATGTGTTTATTCTAAATATTACTTTCAGTTTGGTTTTATTAAGTTTACAGTTTAAAAAGTGAACTTTAGACTTAATGAGCTGAAGCTGTAACATTGAATGAAACAAACATGTTTGATGTTATTTTTCTGTTGTTGAATATTAAATCACTTTATTACTGAATGACTGTTTCTGTCTGTCTGATGACATCACAGTCCACACTTCCTGTTACAAATCTGAGTCACTTTACTATTTCCCACTCAGATGATGTCATTTTAATGAAAGCACTCTGCCGTCCTATCTAATCACAGTCCCAGTCTGAACCATATACTATCCACACAGCTGCTTACTGGCTTCATATTATGTGGAGCACTAAAAGCAGCCTTTCTGTCGAGCTACTGGGAATCTACAAAACCATTAAAGAGGACAAAATGATTCTGTCTGTAGTCGCAGCATCAGATTAGTGAAAGAAACTAAAGTACTAAAAGAATCAAACTGAGTAAACAGATTGAATTGAATGTTTCTTTCTTCTTTTAGTGACGAGCCCTGATCATGTGACCCACAGGTACAAGTTATTATGAAAAGATACCAGAAAGTCTGTCGCCAAGACAACCAAGTATGACAGTGTGAACAACACAACCCTGTCACACAGCAGCATCACTGTGAGCTGCAGCATGTGCATTTAAAACACTATATTTATGAAGTTATGCTTCTATCTTACTGTCTGTGAAATATTCTGTGGAAATGACACGTCCACACTTTTTAATGGGCCCACAGTAACCAGAGATCATTAAAGCTGCACTAAGGAAACAAAGAGGAAAGACTTATAGTGTTATATCTAAGTTTGCTCTGTGACATTCATTTTGTAACACAGCTTGTAAAACTGTTGCAGTTTCCTGTCACTTGCACATGGATCCTTGTAAGAAAGCTCATTTAAATGACTGTGAACAGGGCTCGGTTGTTCTGATGTGCTGGGATTTGACCACAGCCTCCTCCAGGGTTTACTGACAATGGTCCAAAGAAGAGAAGCTGTCCAGTGAGCAGCAGCTCTCTGTGTGGAAATACCTGGTTGGTTTGGATGTTTCTAGCAGGAGAAGCAAATCTGACATCATCTCAAAGCAGTTCTTCAAACATGAAAATCACTTCACTGGATTCAAATCCACCAAGTCTGGATCCAATAGAGCAGCTTTGGCTGTGGTGGAAGTGGATATTTGCATCATGGATGTGGAGATGACACGTGTGCAGTAACTGTGTAACACTATCATGTTAACATGGTGAAAATGTCTCCTTGTTAAAACTATACTACAAAGAATGAAGCAGCTCTGAAGGAAAAAGGGCTCCAGCCCATTACTAACAAGGTGGACCTAATGAAGTGGCCAGTAAGTGTGGTAGTAATGGCTTGTTTATAAAAGCCAAAAATCAAACACATGATTTTAGCTCTGTACATTCGACTTTTTGGGTCTCCAGATGATAATGAAACAGATGTATTTACATCTATAACTGCTTATTCAGTTCCTGGTGGTGGGAGGTGGATTTAGGCCGACGTTCATCAAACCTAAATGAATTATTTGTCCTAATAGTAAGAGGGCCAAATGTATTAATGAGTGCTGAAAACCTCCATGTGTGTCTGTACAGGTGGAGATCACTGGAGAAGCTGAAAGCTTTGGTGCTTTTCTACTAGTTGGGACGACTCTGTGAAAATCTGCTGACAGTCTGAGGAAGTTTTTGGACTCTTGCTCACAAAGTAAAAGACATTTTACAAAGTGTCCGGAGTTAGCGGTGTTAGCCACGACTCCGTTAGCATCATGATGCTACATTGCCGGTACTCCCTCTGTGACCAGGTTAGCGACGTTAGCTCATCCATCTTATTGAGCAGAGATCGTACGTTTCCAATAATTACAGAAGGAAGAGATGGTCGATAACGTCTCCTTCTCGGGCGACGGCGCTCTTTCCCAGCACGACACCCCCGTCTTTTCTTCCTCAGATCACTGGGAATGTCGAGTCTGTCCGCCGGCAGTACCGCTGCTGGACGCAGCGCTAACAGCTGATCCCTACTGTAAACAAAGGATCCCTGCTCTGGGTCCCCAGACACGGGTGAAAAAAGTAGAAAAAAACTAAGAAAAACAACCAGAACTAGCACAAAACGGTAGAACATGGTTGCAGAGTCTAATTACTAATACGTTAGTTATAAAAATTACGAGAAGAAAAAAGAGAAGAAAGAAAGAAACTCAGAATGAGCAGAGCTGCTGTAACAGGCTGCCGCACACGGGGGGCGCCGGAAGTAAAAAAAGAAAGAACCGAACAAGGATCGTTTCTCGATTCCCATCCTGAACCAACACTGTCTGACTGAAGTCTCACTCAGATATTTTAACTCCAGGTGTTTTCTGATTCTTCTCACATCCCTTCATCAAACAGAGATAAAAGGATGAGATTTAATCTCTGTTCCTTGTAAAAAAACATTGTTTTAGTTTTATCTGTTAAAGTTTCGCACGCTCCCCAAACTCTGTTATATGATTCAAATAAAGTGTCTTTAGTGATGATTTATTCTGATATAACAAACCTGATCTTTTCCTGGTGCTGATAGTTTGGATTCCTAAGAGCCTGATTTCATTCTGTCTTTGTAAACAGTAGATTTAACAAATCATGTGAGTTTCTACTCACTGTTATAATTGCTGATTTTCTATCACTGTGTTTTCTTCCTTTCTTCACTAAAATTATCTGAGCTATATCTGTTAGTCAATGCTGTGAGTTCTCCATAGTTTAACACTGTTTAATCTAAACTGCCTTTAATCCCGTTCATCCATTAATCATTGACCAAACTTTCAGTTTCTCCCCAATGAGTCACAAAACCTCCTCCAGAACTCGATCTTTGTATTTTAATGCTTCTTCTTCCATTAGTTTATGACCATTTATATTCACTAAGATTCTGAGAGCTGTGGTTTCTTTTTAATAATCTGAAATCATTATTTGATGAACAAACGGCCTCCAACAAATAAAGCTGATTTTCTTTTCCTGTCTTTTCTCCAGCGGCCTCAGCTTCTTCCTCTTTCCCCTGTCTTCTTCTGCAGACGCTCCTCTGTAGCTTCAAGCTGTTTCTCTTTACAAGGAGAGCTACAAACCTTTGCATCCAGCCACAAACACCCCATGGGCTCCTCTGGATCATCATCATTTTCACAATAAAAGCCTGATATTTATGGCTGCTCCACCCTGACATGTGACAACATCCAAATGACTGGATCAAAGTGTTTGAATGATCTCAGCAGCTTTAAAACTATTGATATTTATACATTTACATTGATTTGGACTAAACTAACAAAACTATTGATTTGATCCAAACTCAAATCATGCCAGAGGCTTTTATTTTGAAGTTAGGATCATTTTTAATGGTCTTCTTAGTCTGTTCATTTAAACACACAGTTGCTCCGCCTGACATTTTTGGCTTTTAGATCAAAACATCAAAGAATTTATTTTTATTTGAATGAACTGAAAATAGATTCAAACTAAAAGCTTTTAGAGAATAAACTCCTACATGACCTCTGACCTTTGACCTGTATCTACAGCACTGACCTCTGACTTTCAGCTCCACCTTTCTCTTCAGCAGGATGTTTCCCTCCCTGCTGTAGACGGTGCAGGTGTAGGTCCTGTTGTCTCCATCTGTGGGGTGTTTCAGGGTCAGACTGAGGTCTCCAGTTTTCAGCAGGTCTTCATTCATCTTCGTTCGGTCTCTGTAAGCCTGGTGCTGTTCTTCAGGCTGGTCAGAGCCGTTCTTATACATGTGGACTGTTAAGTCATTTTTGTCCTTCCACTCCACTTTAGCGTCTTCAGGCAGGTGAAGTGTGGTGTTGAAGGGCAGCTGGACAGACTCCACCCCCTCCTCCACCTCCACCTGGGGGACTGAGAGGACAACAAAGCACAACATGAGCTTGGATGGAGACATTTGTGTTGACTCTAACAGGCTGAATGCTGCTGCTTCACTGGGAGCTCACTGTTAGATAGAAAGTGGTCAGTGTGAAGAGGAGACGCAGCAGAAAGATGAAGAGTGACAGGAAGAAAGCAGTGAACAGACTGTTGGAGCTGCTGTTAGTGGGACAGGACTTTATTCAGTCTCTGAGGACCAGATTTGACTTGATGATGCAGAGAAACACAGTCTGAGTGTTTCTGTCACACTCACTTCATCACACAGCTCAGTTTGACAACATTTGGAAGAATTTGATAGAAGCCTTCCTTTAGTAAA
>NW_027052331.1:0-38348 GCF_036321145.2 Pelmatolapia mariae | reverse complement strand
TGTGCTGCTTGTTGCGCCCAACTTCACCACACCAGGGCCTGTGCTGCATGTTGAGGCCAACTTGACCACACCAGGGCCTGTGGCTCTGGCTGTGGCCATCTTCACCACACCAGGGCCTGTGATTATGGCTGGGGCCAAATACACCACAACAGGGCCTGTGGCTCTGGTTGAGGCCAACTACACCAGACTAGGGCCTGTGGCACTGGCTGAGGCCATCTGCACCACAACAGTGCTCTTCTTCTGGCCGAGGCAACTACACCACACCAGGGCCTGTGCTGCTTGTTGAGCCCAACTACACCACACCAGGGCCTGTGGCACTGGCTGTGGCCATGTACAACACAATAGTGTTATGCTTCTGGCCGAGGCGACTACACCACACCAGGGCCTGTGCTTCTTGCTGAGACCACCTACACCACACCATGGCCTGTGCTGCTGGCTGAAGCCACCTTCACCACACCAAGGCCAGTGCTTCTGGCAGAGCCCACTACTCCACACCAGGTCCTGTGCTTCTTGCTGAGGCAACCTAAGCCACAACTGTGCCTGTGCTGCTGTTTGAGGCCAACTACACCGCACCAGGGTCTTTTGGAAGGCCATCTTCGCCGTATACAAAGAGTAAAAACCCAACATCGACATTGTAGACCCTTCATTGCAGACAATGGCCTGTGGCTCTGTCCTAGGCCATCTACACCACAGGAGTGCCTTTGCTTCTGGCCGAGGCCATCTTCACCACACCAGGGCCTGTGATTATTGCTGAGGCCAACTACACCACACCAGGGCCTGTGCTGCTGGTTGAGGCCAACTACACCACACCAGGGCCTGTGCTGCTGCTGGCTGAGGCCAACTACACCACACCAGGGCCTGTGCGGCTGATTAAGGCCAACTACACCACACCAGGGCCTGTGGCTCTGGCTGTGGCCATATTCACCACACCAGTGCCGTTGCTTCTGGCCGAGGCCATCTTCACCACAGCAGGGTCTGTGCTGCTTGTTGAGGCCATCTTCACCACACCAGGGCCTGTGATTATGGCTGATGCCAACTACACCACACCAGGGCCTGTGCTGCTGCTGGCTGAGGCCAACTACACCACACCAGGGCCTGTGCGGCTGGTTGAGGCCATCTTCACCACACCAGTGCCTTTGCTTCTGGCCGAGGCCATCTTCACCACACCAGGGCCTGTGATTATGGCTGAGGCCAACTTCACCACACCAGGGCCTGTGCTGCTGGTTGAGGCCAACTACACCGCACCAGGGCCTTTTGGAATGCCATCTTCGCCGTATAGAAAGAGTAAAAACCCAACATCGACATTGTAGACCATTCATTGCAGACAATGGCTTGTGGCTCTGTCCTAGGCCATCTACACCACAGGAGTGCCTTTGCTTCTGGCCGAGGCCATCTTCACCACACCAGGGCCTGTGCTTCTTGCTGAGACCACCTACACCACACCATGGCCTGTGCTGCTGGCTGAAGCCACCTTCACCACACCAAGGCCAGTGCTTCTGGCTGAGCCCACTACTCCACACCAGGTCCTGTGCTTCTTGCTGAGGCAACCTAAACCACAAAAGGGCCTGTGCTGCTGTTTGAGGCCAACTACACCACACCAGGGCCTGTGGCTCTGGCTGTGGCCATCTTCACCACACCAGTGCTCTGCTTCTGGCCGAGACGACTACACCACACCAGGCCCTGTGCTGCTGGCTGAGGCCAACTACACCACACCAGGGCCTGTGATTATGGCCGAGGCGACTACACCACACCAGGGCCTGTGCTGCTGGTTGAGGCCAACTACACCACACCAGGCCTGTGCTGCTGGTTGAGGCCAACTACACCACACCAGGGCCTGTGATTATTGCTGAGGCCAACTACACCACACCAGAACCTGAGCTGCTCGTTGAGGCCAACTACACCACACCAGGGCCTGTGCTGCTTATTGAGGCCATCTTCACCACACCAGTGCCGTTGCTTCTGGCCAAGGCCATCTTCACCACACCAGGGCCTGTGCTGCTTGTTGAGCCCAACTTCACCACACCAGGGCCTGTGCGGCATGTTGAGGCCAACTACACCACACCAGGGCCTGTGGCTCTGGTTGTGGCCATCTTCACCACACCAGGCCCTTTGCTGCTGGCTGAGGCCAACTACACCACACCAGGGCCTGTGATTATGGCTGAGGCCAACTACACCACACCAGGGCCTGTGCTGCTGGTTGAGGCCAACTACACCACACCAGGCCTGTTCTTCTGGCCGAGGCCAACTACCCCACACCAGGGCCTGTGCTGCTTGTTGAGCACAACTACACCACACCAGGGCCTGTGGCACTGGCTGTGGCCATGTACAACACAATAGTGCTATGCTTCTGGCCGAGGCAAGTACACCACACCAGGGCCTGTGCTTCTTCCTGAGACCACCTACACCACACCATGGCCTGTGCTGCTGGCTGAAGCCACCTTCACCACACCAAGGCCAGTGCTTCTGGCTGAGCCCACTACTCCACACCAGGTCCTGTGCTTCTTGCTGAGGCAACCTAAACCACAACAGGGCCTGTGGTGCTGTTTGAGGCCAACTACACCGCACCAGGGTCTTTTGGAAGCCCATCTTCGCCATATACAAAGAGTAAAAACCCAACATCGACATTGTAGACCCTTCATTGCAGACAATGGCCTGTGGCTCTGTCCTAGGCCATCTACACCACAGGAGTGCCTTTGCTTCTGGCCGAGGCCATCTTCACCACACCAGGGCCTGTGATTATGGCTGAGGCCAACTACACCACACCAGGGCCTGTGCTGCTGGTTGAGGCCAACTACACCACACCAAGGCCTGTGGCTCTGGCTGTGGCCATCTTCACCACACCAGGGCCTGTGATTATGGCTGAGGCCAAATACACCACAACAGGGCCTGTGCTGCTGGTTGAGGCCAACTACACCAGACTACGGCCTGTGGCACTGGCTGAGGCCATCTGCACCACAACAGTGCTCTGCTTCTGGCCGAGGCGACTACACCACACCAGGGTCTGTGCTTCTTGCTGAGACCACCTACACCACACCATGGCCTGTGCTGCTGGCTGAAGCCACCTTCACCACACCAAGGCCAGTGCTTCTGGCTGAGCCCACTACTCCACACCAGGTCCTGTGCTTCTTGCTAAGGCAACCTAAACCACAACAGGGCCTGTGCTGCTGTTTGAGGCCAACTACACCGCACCAGGGTCTTTTGGAAGCCCATCTTCGCTGTATACAAAGAGTAAAAACCCAACATCGACATTGTAGACCCTTCATTGCAGACAATGGCCTGTGGCTCTTTCCTAGGCCATCTACACCACAGGAGTGCCTTTGCTTCTGGCCCGAGGCCATCTTCACCACACCAGGGCCTGTGATTATTGCTGAGGCCAACTACACCACACCAGGACCTGAGCTGCTGGTTGAGGACAAATACACCACACCAGGGCCTGTGCTGCTGGTTGAGGCCAACTACACCACACCAGGGCCTGTGCGGCTGGTTGAGGCCATCTTCACCACACCAGTGCCTTTGCTTCTGGCCGTGGCCATCTTCACCACACCAGGGCCTGTGATTATGGCTGAGGCCAACTTCACCACACCAGGGCCTGTGCTGCTGGTTGAGGCCAACTACACCGCACCAGGGCCTTTTGGAATGCCATCTTCGCCGTATAGAAAGACTAAAAACCCAACATCGACATTGTAGACCATTCATTGCAGACAATGGCCTGTGGCTCTGTCCTAGGCCATCTACACCACAGGAGTGCCTTTGCTCCGGGCCAAGGCCATCTTCACCACACCAGGGCCTGTGATTATGGCTGAGGCCAACTACACCACACCAGGGCCTGTGCTGCTGGTTGAGGCCAACTACACCACACCAGAGCCTGTGCTGCTTGTTGAGGCCATCTTCACCACACCAGTGCCGTTGCTTCTGGCCGAGGCCATCTTCACCACACCAGGGCCTGTGCTGCTTGCTGAGGCAACCTAAACCACAACAGGGCCTGTGGTGCTGTTTGAGGCCAACTACACCGCACCAGGGTCTTTTGGAAGGCCATCTTCGCCGTATACAAAGAGTAAAAAGCCAACATCGACATTGTAGACCCTTCATTGCAGACAATGGCCTGTGGCTCTGTCCTAGGCCATCTACACCACAGGAGTGCCTTTGCTTCTGGCCGAGGCCATCTTCACCACACCAGGGCCTGTGCTTCTTGCTGAGACCACCTACACCACACCATGGCCTGTGCTGCTGGCTGAAGACACCTTCACCACAGCAAGGCCAGTGCTTCTGGCTGAGCCCACTACTCCACACCAGGTCCTGTGCTTCTTGCTGAGGCAACCTAAACCACAACAGGGCCTGTGCTGCTGTTTGAGGCCAACTACACCACACCAGGGCCTGTGGCTCTGGCTGTGGCCATCTTCACCACACCAGTGCTCTGCTTCTGGCCGAGACGACTACACCACACCAGGCCCTGTGCTGCTGGCTGAGGCCAACTACACCACACCAGGGCCTGTGATTATTGCCGAGGCGACTACACCACACAAGGGCCTGTGCTGCTGGTTGAGGCCAACTACACCACAACAGGCCTGTGCTGCTGGTTGAGGCCAACTACACCACACCAGTGCCTGTGATTATTGCTGAGGCCAACTACACCACACCAGAACCTTAGCTGCTGGTTGAGGCCAACTACACCACACCAGGGCCTGTGCTGCTGGTTGAGGCCAACTACACCACACAAGGGCCTGTGCTGCTGGTTGAGGCCATCTTCACCACACCAGTGCCTTTACTTCTGGCCGAGGCCATCTTCACCACACCAGGGCCTGTGATTATGGCTGAGGCCAACTTCACCACACCAGGGCCTGTGCTGCTGGTTGAGGCCAACTACACCACACCAGGGCCTGTGGCTCTGGCTGTGGCCATCTTCACCACACCAGTGCTCTGCTTCTGGCCGAGACGACTACAACACACCAGGCCTCTTTTCTGCTGGCTGAGGCCAACTACACCACACCAGGGCCTGTGATTATGGCTGAGGCCAACTACACCACACCAGGGCCTGTGCTGCTGGTTGAGGCCAACTACACCACACCAGGCCTGTGCTTCAGGCCGAGGCCAACTACCCCACACCAGGGCTTGTGCTGCTTGTTGAGCCCAACTACACCACACCAGGGCCTGTGGCACTGGCTGTGGCCATGTACAACACAATAGTGCTATGCTTCTGGCCGAGGCGACTACACCACAACAGGGCCTGTGCTTCTTGCTGAGACCACCTACACCACACCATGGCCTGTGCTCCTGGCTGAAGCCACCTTCACCACACCAAGGCCAGTGCTTCTGGCTGAGCCCACTACTCCACACCAGGTCCTGTGCTTCTTGCTGAGGCAACCTAAACCACAACAGGGCCTGTGCTGCTGTTTGAGGCCAACTACACCGCACCAGGGTCTTTTGGAAGGCCATCTTCGCCGTATAGAAAGAGTAAAAACCCAACATCGACATTGTAGACCCTTCATTGCAGACAATGGCCTGTGGCTCTGTCCTAGGCCATCTACACCACAGGAGTGCCTTTGCTTCTGGCCGAGGCCATCTTCACCACACCAGGGCCTGTGATTATTGCTGAGGCCAACTACACCACACCAGGGCCTGTGCTGCTGGTTGAGGCCAACTACACCACACCAGGGCCTGTGGCTCTGGCTGTGGCCATCTTCACCACACCAGTGCTCTGCTTCTGGCCGAGACGACTACACCACACCAGGCCCTGTGCTACTGGCTGAGGCCAACTACACCACACCAGGGCCTGTGATTATGGCCGAGGCGACTACACCACACCAGGGCCTGTGCTGCTGGTTGAGGCCAACTACACCACACCAGGCCTGTGCTGCTGGTTGAAGCCAACTACACCACACCAGGGCCTGTGATTATTGATGAGGCCAACTACACCACACCAGGACCTGAGCTGATGGTTGAGGCCAACTACACCACACCAGGGCCTGTGCTGCTCGTTGAGGCCAACTACACCACACCAGGGCCTTTTGGAATGCCATCTTCGCCGTATACAAAGAGTAAAAACCCAACATCGACATTGTAGACCATTCATTGCAGACAATGGCCTGTGGCTCCTTCCTAGGCCATCTACACCACAGGAGTGCCTTTGCTCCTGGCCAAGGCCATCTTCACCACACCAGGGCCTGTGATTATGGCTGAGGCCAACTTCACCACACCAGGGCCTGTGCTGCTTGTTGAGGCCAACTACACCACACCAGGGCCTGTGCTGCTTGTAGAGGCCATCTTCACCACACCAGTGCCGTTGCTTCTGGCCGAGGCCATCTTCACCACACCAGGGACTGTGCTGCATGTTGAGGCCAGCTACACCACACCAGGGCCTGTGGCTCTGGCTGTGGCCATCTTCACCACACCAGGGCCTGTGATTATGGCTGAGGCCAAATACACCACAACAGGGCCTGTGCTGCAGGTTGAGGCCAACTACACCAGACTAGGGCCTGTGGCACTGGCTGAGGCCATCTGCACCACAACAGTGCTCTTCTTCTGGCCGAGGCAACGACACCACACCAGGGCCTGTGCTGCTTGTTGAGCCCAACTACACCACACCAGGGCCTGTGGCACTGGCTGTGGCCATGTACAACACAATAGTGCTATGCTTCTGGCCGAGGCGACTACACCACACCAGGGCCTGTGCTTCTTGCTGAGACCACCTACACCACACCATGGCCTTTGCTGCTGGCTGAAGCCACCTTCACCACACCAAGGCCAGTGCTTCTGGCAGAGCCCACTACTCCACACCAGGTCCTGTGCTTCTTGCTGAGGCAACCTAAACCACAACAGGGCCTGTGCTGCTGTTTGAGGCCAACTACACCGCACCAGGGTCTTTTGGAAGGCCATCTTCGCCGTATACAAAGAGTAAAAACCCAACATCGACATTGTAGACCCTTCATTGCAGACAATGGCCTGTGGCTCTGTCCTAGGCCATCTACACCACAGGAGTGCCTTTGCTTCTGGCCGAGGCCATCTTCACCTCACCAGGGCCTGTGCTTCTTGCTGAGACCACCTACACCACACCAGGGCCTGTGCTGCTGGCTGAAGCCACCTTCACCACACCAAGGCCAGTGCTTCTGGCTGAGCCCACTACTCCACACCAGGTCCTGTGCTTCTTGCTGAGGCAACCTAAACCACAGCAGGGCCTGTGCTGCTGTTTGAGGCCAACTACACCACACCAGGGCCTGTGGCTCTGGCTGTGGCCATCTTCACCACACCAGTGCTCTGCTTCTAGCCGAGACGACTACACCACACCAGGCCCTGTGCTGCTGGCTGAGGCCAACTACACCACACCAGGGCCTGTGATTATTGCCGAGGCGACTACACCACACAAGGGCCTGTGCTGCTGGTTGAGGCCAACTACACCACACCAGGGCCTGTGATTATTGCTGAGGCCAACTACACCACACCAGAACCTGAGCTGCTGGTTGAGGCCAACTACACCACACCAGGGCCTGTGCTGCTGGTTGAGGCCAACTACACCACACCAGGGCCTGTGCGGCTGGGTGAGGCCATCTTGACCACACCAGTGCCTTTGCTTCTGGCCGAGGCCATCTTCACCACACCAGGGCCTGTGATTATGTCTGAGGCCAACTTCACCACACCAGGGCCTGTGCTGCTGGTTGAGGCCAACTACACCACACCAGGGCCTGTGGCTCTGGCTGAAGCCACCTTCACCACACCAAGGCCAGTGCTTCTGGCTGAGCCCACTACTCCACACCAGGTCCTGTGCTTCTTGCTAAGGCAACCTAAACCACAACAGGGCCTGTGCTGCTGTTTGAGGCCAACTACACCGCACCAGGGTCTTTTGGAAGCCCATCTTCGCTGTATACAAAGAGTAAAAACCCAACATCGACATTGTAGACCCTTCATTGCAGACAATGGCCTGTGGCTCTTTCCTAGGCCATCTACAACACAGGAGTGCCTTTGCTTCTGGCCCGAGGCCATCTTCACCACACCAGGGCCTGTGATTATTGCTGAGGCCAACTACACCACACCAGGACCTGAGCTGCTGGTTGAGGCCAAATACACCACACCAGGGCCTGTGGCACTGGTTGAGGCCAACTACACCACACCAGGGCCTGTGCGGCTGGTTGAGGCCATCTTCACCACACCAGTGCCTTTGCTTCTGGCCGTGGCCATCTTCACCACACCAGGGCCTGTGATTATGGCTGAGGCCAACTTCACCACACCAGGGCCTGTGCTGCTGGTTGAGGCCAACTACACCGCACCAGGGCCTTTTGGAATGCCATCTTCGCCGTATAGAAAGACTAAAAACCCAACATCGACATTGTAGACCATTCATTGCAGACAATGGCCTGTGGCTCTGTCCTAGGCCATCTACACCACAGGAGTGCCTTTGCTCCGGGCCAAGGCCATCTTCACCACACCAGGGCCTGTGATTATGGCTGAGGCCAACTTCACCACACCAGGGCCTGTGCTGCTGGTTGAGGCCAACTACACCACACCAGAGCCTGTGCTGCTTGTTGAGGCCATCTTCACCACACCAGTGCCGTTGCTTCTGGCCGAGGCCATCTTCACCACACCAGGGCCTGTGCTGCTTGCTGAGGCAACCTAAACCACAACAGGGCCTGTGCTGCTGTTTGAGGCCAACTACACCGCACCAGGGTCTTTTGGAAGGTCATCTTCGCCGTATACAAAGAGTAAAAAGCCAACATCGACATTGTAGACCCTTCATTGCAGACAATGGCCTGTGGCTCTGTCCTAGGCCATCTACACCACAGGACTGCCTTTGCTTCTGGCCGAGGCCATCTTCACCACACCAGGTCCTGTGCTTCTTGCTGAGGCAACCTAAACCACAACAGGGCCTGTGCTGCTGTTTGAGGCCAACTACACCGCACCAGGGTCTTTTGGAAGGTCATCTTCGCCGTATACAAAGAGTAAAAAGCCAACATCGACACTGTAGACCCTTCATTGCAGACAATGGCCTGTGGCTCTGTCCTAGGCCATCTACACCACAGGAGTGCCTTTGCTTCTGGCCGAGGCCATCTTCACCACACCAGGGCCTGTGATTATTGCTGAGGCCAACTACACCACACCAGGGCCTGTGCTGCTGGTTGAGGCCAACTACACCACACCAGGGCCTGTGGCTCTGGCTGTGGCCATCTTCACCACACCAGTGCTCTGCTTCTGGCCGAGACGACTACACCACACCAGGCCCTGTGCTACTGGCTGAGGCCAACTACACCACACCAGGGCCTGTGATTATGGCCGAGGCGACTACACCACACCAGGGCCTGTGCTGCTGGTTGAGGCCAACTACACCACACCAGGCCTGTGCTGCTGGTTGAAGCCAAGTACACCACACCAGGGCATGTGATTATTGATGAGGCCAACTTCACCACAGCAGGACCTGAGCTGCTGGTTGAGGCGAACTACACCACACCAGGGCCTGTGCTGCTCGTTGAGGCCAACTACACCACACCAGGGCCTTTTGGAATGCCATCTTCGCCGTATACAAAGAGTAAAAACCCAACATCGACATTGTAGACCATTCATTGCAGACAATGGCCTGTGGCTCCTTCCTAGGCCATCTACACCACAGGAGTGCCTTTGCTCCTGGACAAGGCCATCTTCACCACACCAGGGCCTGTGATTATGGCTGAGGCCAACTTCACCACACCAGGGCCTGTGCTGCTTGTTGAGGCCAACTACACCACACCAGGGCCTGTGCTGCTTGTAGAGGCCATCTTCACCACACCAGTGCCGTTGCTTCTGGCCGAGGCCATCTTCACCACACCAGGGACTGTGCTGCATGTTGAGGCCAGCTACACCACACCAGGGCCTGTGGCTCTGGCTGTGGCCATCTTCACCACACCAGGGCCTGTGATTATGGCTGAGGCCAAATACACCACAACAGGGCCTGTGCTGCAGGTTGAGGCCAACTACACCAGACTAGGGCCTGTGGCACTGGCTGAGGCCATCTGCACCACAACAGTGCTCTTCTTCTGGCCGAGGCAACGACACCACACCAGGGCCTGTGCTGCTTGTTGAGCCGAACTACACCACAGCAGGGCCTGTGGCACTGGCTGTGGCCATGTACAACACAATAGTGCTATGCTTCTGGCCGAGGCGACTACACCACACCAGGGCCTGTGCTTCTTGCTGAGACCACCTACACCACACCATGGCCTTTGCTGCTGGCTGAAGCCACCTTCACCACACCAAGGCCAGTGCTTCTGGCAGAGCCCACTACTCCACACCAGGTCCTGTGCTTCTTGCTGAGGCAACCTAAACCACAACAGGGCCTGTGCTGCTGTTTGAGGCCAACTACACCGCACCAGGGTCTTTTGGAAGCCCATCTTCGCTGTATACAAAGAGTAAAAACCCAACATCGACATTGTAGACCCTTCATTGCAGACAATGGCCTGTGGCTCTTTCCTAGGCCATCTACAACACAGGAGTGCCTTTGCTTCTGGCCCGAGGCCATCTTCACCACACCAGGGCCTGTGATTATTGCTGAGGCCAACTACACCACACCAGGACCTGAGCTGCTGGTTGAGGCCAAATACACCACACCAGGGCCTGTGGCACTGGTTGAGGCCAACTACACCACACCAGGGCCTGTGCGGCTGGTTGAGGCCATCTTCACCACACCAGTGCCTTTGCTTCTGGCCGTGGCCATCTTCACCACACCAGGGCCTGTGATTATGGCTGAGGCCAACTTCACCACACCAGGGCCTGTGCTGCTGGTTGAGGCCAACTACACCGCACCAGGGCCTTTTGGAATGCCATCTTCGCCGTATAGAAAGACTAAAAACCCAACATCGACATTGTAGACCATTCATTGCAGACAATGGCCTGTGGCTCTGTCCTAGGCCATCTACACCACAGGAGTGCCTTTGCTCCGGGCCAAGGCCATCTTCACCACACCAGGGCCTGTGATTATGGCTGAGGCCAACTTCACCACACCAGGGCCTGTGCTGCTGGTTGAGGCCAACTACACCACACCAGAGCCTGTGCTGCTTGTTGAGGCCATCTTCACCACACCAGTGCCGTTGCTTCTGGCCGAGGCCATCTTCACCACACCAGGGCCTGTGCTGCTTGCTGAGGCAACCTAAACCACAACAGGGCCTGTGCTGCTGTTTGAGGCCAACTACACCGCACCAGGGTCTTTTGGAAGGCCATCTTCGCCGTATACAAAGAGTAAAAAGCCAACATCGACATTGTAGACCCTTCATTGCAGACAATGGCCTGTGGCTCTGTCCTAGGCCATCTACACCACAGGACTGCCTTTGCTTCTGGCCGAGGCCATCTTCACCACACCAGGTCCTGTGCTTCTTGCTGAGGCAACCTAAACCACAACAGGGCCTGTGCTGCTGTTTGAGGCCAACTACACCGCACCAGGGTCTTTTGGAAGGCCATCTTCGCCGTATAGAAAGAGTAAAAACCCAACATCGACATTGTAGACCCTTCATTGCAGACAATGGCCTGTGGCTCTGTCCTAGGCCATCTACACCACAGGAGTGCCTTTGCTTCTGGCCGAGGCCATCTTCACCACACCAGGGCCTGTGATTATTGCTGAGGCCAACTACACCACACCAGGGCCTGTGCTGCTGGTTGAGGCCAACTACACCACACCAGGGCCTGTGGCTCTGGCTGTGGCCATCTTCACCACACCAGTGCTCTGCTTCTGGCCGAGACGACTACACCACACCAAGCCCTGTGCTACTGGCTGAGGCCAACTACACCACACCAGGGCCTGTGATTATGGCCGAGGCGACTACACCACACCAGGGCCTGTGCTGCTGGTTGAGGCCAACTACACCACACCAGGCCTGTGCTGCTGGTTGAAGCCAAGTACACCACACCAGGGCATGTGATTATTGATGAGGCCAACTTCACCACAGCAGGACCTGAGCTGCTGGTTGAGGCGAACTACACCACACCAGGGCCTGTGCTGCTCGTTGAGGCCAACTACACCACACCAGGGCCTTTTGGAATGCCATCTTCGCCGTATACAAAGAGTAAAAACCCAACATCGACATTGTAGACCATTCATTGCAGACAATGGCCTGTGGCTCCTTCCTAGGCCATCTACACCACAGGAGTGCCTTTGCTCCTGGACAAGGCTATCTTCACCACACCAGGGCCTGTGATTATGGCTGAGGCCAACTTCACCACACCAGGGCCTGTGCTGCTTGTTGAGGCCAACTACACCACACCAGGGCCTGTGCTGCTTGTAGAGGCCATCTTCACCACACCAGTGCCGTTGCTTCTGGCCGAGGCCATCTTCACCACACCAGGGACTGTGCTGCATGTTGAGGCCAGCTACACCACACCAGGGCCTGTGGCTCTGGCTGTGGCCATCTTCACCACACCAGGGCCTGTGATTATGGCTGAGGCCAAATACACCACAACAGGGCCTGTGCTGCAGGTTGAGGCCAACTACACCAGACTAGGGCCTGTGGCACTGGCTGAGGCCATCTGCACCACAACAGTGCTCTTCTTCTGGCCGAGGCAACGACACCACACCAGGGCCTGTGCTGCTTGTTGAGCCGAACTACACCACAGCAGGGCCTGTGGCACTGGCTGTGGCCATGTACAACACAATAGTGCTATGCTTCTGGCCGAGGCGACTACACCACACCAGGGCCTGTGCTTCTTGCTGAGACCACCTACACCACACCATGGCCTTTGCTGCTGGCTGAAGCCACCTTCACCACACCAAGGCCAGTGCTTCTGGCAGAGCCCACTACTCCACACCAGGTCCTGTGCTTCTTGCTGAGGCAACCTAAACCACAACAGGGCCTGTGCTGCTGTTTGAGGCCAACTACACCGCACCAGGGTCTTTTGGAAGGCCATCTTCGCCGTATACAAAGAGTAAAAACCCAACATCGACATTGTAGACCCTTCATTGCAGACAATGGCCTGTGGCTCTGTCCTAGGCCATCTACACCACAGGAGTGCTTTTGCTTCTGGCCGAGGCCATCTTCACCACACCAGGGCCTGTGCTTCTTGCTGAGACCACTTACACCACACCATGGCCTGTGCTGCTGGCTGAAGCCACCTTCACCACACCAAGGCCAGTGCTTCTGGCTGAGCCCACTACTCCACACCAGGTCCTGTGCTTCTTGCTGAGGCAACCTAAACCACAACAGGGCCTGTGGTGCTGTTTGAGGCCAACTACACCACACCAGGGCCTGTGGCTCTGGCTGTGGCCATCTTCACCACACCAGTGCTCTGCTTCTGGCCGAGACGACTACACCACACCAGGCCCTGTGCTGCTGGCTGAGGCCAACTACACCACACCAGGGCCTGTGATTATTGCCGAGGCGACTACACCACACAAGGGCCTGTGCTGCTGGTTGAGGCCAACTACACCACACCAGGCCTGTGCTGCTGGTTGAGGCCAACTACACCACACCAGGGCCTGTGATTATTGCTGAGGCCAACTACACCACACCAGAACCTGAGCTGCTGGTTGAGGCCAACTACACCACACCAGGGCCTGTGCTGCTGGTTGAGGCCAACTACACCACACCAGGGCCTGTGCGGCTGGGTGAGGCCATCTTGACCACACCAGTGCCTTTGCTTCTGGCCGAGGCCATCTTCACCACACCAGGGCCTGTGATTATGGCTGAGGCCAACTTCACCACACCAGGGCCTGTGCTGCTGGTTGAGGCCAAATACACCACACCAGGGCCTGTGGCTCTGGCTGAAGCCACCTTCACCACACCAAGGCCAGTGCTTCTGGCTGAGCCCACTACTCCACACCAGGTCCTGTGATTCTTGCTGAGGCAACCTAAACCACAACAGGGCCTGTGCTGCTGTTTGAGGCCAACTACACCACACCAGGGCCTGTGGCTCTGGCTGTGGCCATCTTCACCACACCAGTGCTCTGCTTCTGGCCGAGACGACTACACCACACCAGGCCCTGTGCTGCTGGCTGAGGCCAACTACACCACACCAGTGCCTGTGATTATTGCCGAGGCGACTACACCACACAAGAGCCTGTGCTGCTGGTTGAGGCCAACTACACCACACCAGGCCTGTCCTGCTGGTTGAGGCCAACTACACCACACCAGGGCCTGTGATTATTGTTGAGGCCAACTACACCACACCAGAACCTGAGCTTCTGGTTGAGGCCAACTACACCACACCAGGGCCTGTGCTGCTGGTTGAGGCCAACTACACCACACAAGGGCCTGTGCTGCTGGTTGAGGCCATCTTCACCACACCAGTGCCTTTACTTCTGGCCGAGGCCATCTTCACCACACCAGGGCCTGTGATTATGGCTGAGGCCAACTTCACCACACCAGGGCCTGTGCTGCTGGTTGAGGCCAACTACACCACACCAGGGCCTGTGGCTCTGGCTGTGGCCATCTTCACCACACCAGTGCTCTGCTTCTGGCCGAGACGACTACACCACACCAGGCCTCTTTTCTGCTGGCTGAGGCCAACTACACCACATCCAGGGCCTGTGCTGCTGGTTGAGGCCAACTACACCACACCAGGCCTGTGCTTCAGGCCGAGGCCAACTACCCCACACCAGGGCTTGTGCTGCTTGTTGAGCCCAACTACACCACACCAGGGCCTGTGGCACTGGCTGTGGCCATGTACAACACAATAGTGCTATGCTTCTGGCCGAGGCGACTACACCACACCAGGGCCTGTGCTTCTTGCTGAGACCACCTACACCACACCATGGCCTGTGCTGCTGGCTGAAGCCACCTTCACCACACCAAGGCCAGTGCTTCTGGCTGAGCCCACTACTCCACACCAGGTCCTGTGCTTCTTGCTGAGGCAACCTAAACCACAACAGGGCCTGTGGTGCTGTTTGAGGCCAACTACACCGCACCAGGGTCTTTTGGAAGGCCATCTTCGCCGTATAGAAAGAGTAAAAACCCAACATCGACATTGTAGACCCTTCATTGCAGACAATGGCCTGTGGCTCTGTCCTAGGCCATCTACACCACAGGAGTGCCTTTGCTTCTGGCCGAGGCCATCTTCACCACACCAGGGCCTGTGATTATTGCTGAGGCCAACTACACCACACCAGGGCCTGTGCTGCTGGTTGAGGCCAACTACACCACACCAGGGCCTGTGGCTCTGGCTGTGGCCATCTTCACCACACCAGTGCTCTGCTTCTGGCCGAGACGACTACACCACACCAGGCCCTGTGCTACTGGCTGAGGCCAACTACACCACACCAGGGCCTGTGATTATGGCCGAGGCGACTACACCACACCAGGGCCTGTGCTGCTGGTTGAGGCCAACTACACCACACCAGGCCTGTGCTGCTGGTTGAAGCCAACTACACCACACCAGGGCCTGTGATTATTGATGAGGCCAACTACACCACACCAGGACCTGAGCTGCTGGTTGAGGCGAACTACACCACACCAGGGCCTGTGCTGCTCGTTGAGGCCAACTACACCACACCAGGGCGTTTTGTAATGCCATCTTCGCCGTATACAAAGAGTAAAAACCCAACATCGACATTGTAGACCATTCATTGCAGACAATGGCCTGTGGCTCCTTCCTAGGCCATCTACACCACAGGAGTGCCTTTGCTCCTGGCCAAGGCCATCTTCACCACACCAGGGCCTGTGATTATGGCTGAGGCCAACTTCACCACACCAGGGCCTGTGCTGCTTGTTGAGGCCAACTACACCACACCAGGGCCTGTGCTGCTTGTAGAGGCCATCTTCACCACACCAGTGCCGTTGCTTCTGGCCGAGGCCATCTTCACCACACCAGGGACTGTGCTGCATGTTGAGGCCAGCTACACCACAACAGGGCCTGTGGCTCTGGCTGTGGCCATCTTCACCACACCAGGGCCTGTGCTGCTTGTTGAGGCCAACTACACCACACCAGGGCCTGTGCTGCTTGTAGAGGCCATCTTCACCACACCAGTGCCGTTGCTTCTGGCCGAGGCCATCTTCACCACACCAGGGCCTGTGCTGCAGGTTGAGGCCAACTACACCAGACTAGGGCCTGTGGCACTGGCTGAGGCCATCTGCACCACAACAGTGCTCTTCTTCTGGCCGAGGCAACGACACCACACCAGGGCCTGTGCTGCTTGTTGAGCCCAACTACACCACACCAGGGCCTGTGGCACTGGCTGTGGCCATGTACAACACAATAGTGCTATGCTTCTGGCCGAGGCGACTACACCACACTAGGGCCTGTGCTTCTTGCTGAGACCACCTACACCACACCATGGCCTTTGCTGCTGGCTGAAGCCACCTTCACCACACCAAGGCCAGTGCTTCTGGCAGAGCCCACTACTCCACACCAGGTCCTGTGCTTCTTGCTGAGGCAACCTAAACCACAACAGGGCCTGTGCTGCTGTTTGAGGCCAACTTCACCGCACCAGGGTCTTTTGGAAGGCCATCTTCGCCGTATACAAAGAGTAAAAACCCAACATCGACATTGTAGACCCTTCATTGCAGACAATGGCCTGTGGCTCTGTCCTAGGCCATCTACACCACAGGAGTGCCTTTGCTTCTGGCCGAGGCCATCTTCACCACACCAGGGCCTGTGCTTCTTGCTGAGACCACCTACACCACACCATGGCCTGTGCTGCTGGCTGAAGCCACCTTCACCACACCAAGGCCAGTGCTTCTGGCTGAGCCCACTACTCCACACCAGGTCCTGTGCTTCTTGCTGAGGCAACCTAAACCACAACAGGGCCTGTGCTGCTGTTTGAGGCCAACTACACCACACCAGGGCCTGTGGCTCTGGCTGTGGCCATCTTCACCACACCAGTGCTCTGCTTCTGGCCGAGACGACTACACCACACCAGGCCCTGTGCTGCTGGCTGAGGCCAACTACACCACACCAGGGCCTGTGATTATTGCCGAGGCGACTACACCACACAAGGTCCTGTGCTGCTGGTTGAGGCCAACTACACCACACCAGGCCTGTGCTGCTGGTTGAGGCCAACTACAACACACCAGGGCCTGTGATTATTGTTGAGGCCAACTACACCACACCAGAACCTGAGCTGCTGGTTGAGGCCAACTACACCACACCAGGGCCTGTGCTGCTGGTTGAGGCCAACTACACCACACCAGGGCCTGTGCGGCTGGGTGAGGCCATCTTCACCACACCAGTGCCTTTGCTTCTGGCCGAGGCCATCTTCACCACACCAGTGCCTGTGCTGCTTGTTGCGCCCAACTTCACCACACCAGGGCCTGTGCTGCATGTTGAGGCCAACTTGACCACACCAGGGCCTGTGGCTCTGGCTGTGGCCATCTTCACCACACCAGGGCCTGTGATTATGGCTGGGGCCAAATACACCACAACAGGGCCTGTGCTGCTGGTTGAGGCCAACTACACCAGACTAGGGCCTGTGGCACTGGCTGAGGCCATCTGCACCACAACAGTGCTCTTCTTCTGGCCGAGGCAACTACACCACACCAGGGCCTGTGCTGCTTGTTGAGCCCAACTACACCACACCAGGGCCTGTGGCACTGGCTGTGGCCATGTACAACACAATAGTGCTATGCTTCTGGCCGAGGCGACTACACCACACCAGGGCCTGTGCTTCTTGCTGAGACCACCTACACCACACCATGGCCTGTGCTGCTGGCTGAAGCCACCTTCACCACACCAAGGCCAGTGCTTCTGGCTGAGCCCACTACTCCACACCAGGTCCTGTGCTTCTTGCTGAGGCAACCTAAACCACAACAGGGCCTGTGGTGCTGTTTGAGGCCAACTACACCGCACCAGGGTCTTTTGGAAGGCCATCTTCGCCGTATAGAAAGAGTAAAAACCCAACATCGACATTGTAGACCCTTCATTGCAGACAATGGCCTGTGGCTCTGTCCTAGGCCATCTACACCACAGGAGTGCCTTTGCTTCTGGCCGAGGCCATCTTCACCACACCAGGGCCTGTGATTATTGCTGAGGCCAACTACACCACACCAGGGCCTGTGCTGCTGGTTGAGGCCAACTACACCACACCAGGGCCTGTGGCTCTGGCTGTGGCCATCTTCACCACACCAGTGCTCTGCTTCTGGCCGAGACGACTACACCACACCAGGCCCTGTGCTACTGGCTGAGGCCAACTACACCACACCAGGGCCTGTGATTATGGCCGAGGCGACTACACCACACCAGGGCCTGTGCTGCTGGTTGAGGCCAACTACACCACACCAGGCCTGTGCTGCTGGTTGAAGCCAACTACACCACACCAGGGCCTGTGATTATTGATGAGGCCAACTACACCACACCAGGACCTGAGCTGCTGGTTGAGGCGAACTACACCACACCAGGGCCTGTGCTGCTCGTTGAGGCCAACTACACCACACCAGGGCGTTTTGGAATGCCATCTTCGCCGTATACAAAGAGTAAAAACCCAACATCGACATTGTAGACCATTCATTGCAGACAATGGCCTGTGGCTCCTTCCTAGGCCATCTACACCACAGGAGTGCCTTTGCTCCTGGCCAAGGCCATCTTCACCACACCAGGGCCTGTGATTATGGCTGAGGCCAACTTCACCACACCAGGGCCTGTGCTGCTTGTTGAGGCCAACTACACCACACCAGGGCCTGTGCTGCTTGTAGAGGCCATCTTCACCACACCAGTGCCGTTGCTTCTGGCCGAGGCCATCTTCACCACACCAGGGACTGTGCTGCATGTTGAGGCCAGCTACACCACAACAGGGCCTGTGGCTCTGGCTGTGGCCATCTTCACCACACCAGGGCCTGTGCTGCTTGTTGAGGCCAACTACACCACACCAGGGCCTGTGCTGCTTGTAGAGGCCATCTTCACCACACCAGTGCCGTTGCTTCTGGCCGAGGCCATCTTCACCACACCAGGGCCTGTGCTGCAGGTTGAGGCCAACTACACCAGACTAGGGCCTGTGGCACTGGCTGAGGCCATCTGCACCACAACAGTGCTCTTCTTCTGGCCGAGGCAACGACACCACACCAGGGCCTGTGCTGCTTGTTGAGCCCAACTACACCACACCAGGGCCTGTGGCACTGGCTGTGGCCATGTACAACACAATAGTGCTATGCTTCTGGCCGAGGCGACTACACCACACTAGGGCCTGTGCTTCTTGCTGAGACCACCTACACCACACCATGGCCTTTGCTGCTGGCTGAAGCCACCTTCACCACACCAAGGCCAGTGCTTCTGGCAGAGCCCACTACTCCACACCAGGTCCTGTGCTTCTTGCTGAGGCAACCTAAACCACAACAGGGCCTGTGCTGCTGTTTGAGGCCAACTACACCGCACCAGGGTCTTTTGGAAGGCCATCTTCGCCGTATACAAAGAGTAAAAACCCAACATCGACATTGTAGACCCTTCATTGCAGACAATGGCCTGTGGCTCTGTCCTAGGCCATCTACACCACAGGAGTGCCTTTGCTTCTGGCCGAGGCCATCTTCACCACACCAGGGCCTGTGCTTCTTGCTGAGACCACCTACACCACACCATGGCCTGTGCTGCTGGCTGAAGCCACCTTCACCACACCAAGGCCAGTGCTTCTGGCTGAGCCCACTACTCCACACCAGGTCCTGTGCTTCTTGCTGAGGCAACCTAAACCACAACAGGGCCTGTGCTGCTGTTTGAGGCCAACTACACCACACCAGGGCCTGTGGCTCTGGCTGTGGCCATCTTCACCACACCAGTGCTCTGCTTCTGGCCGAGACGACTACACCACACCAGGCCCTGTGCTGCTGGCTGAGGCCAACTACACCACACCAGGGCCTGTGATTATTGCCGAGGCGACTACACCACACAAGGGCCTGTGCTGCTGGTTGAGGCCAACTACACCACACCAGGCCTGTGCTGCTGGTTGAGGCCAACTACACCACACCAGGGCCTGTGATTATTGTTGAGGCCAACTACACCACACCAGAACCTGAGCTGCTGGTTGAGGCCAACTACACCACACCAGGGCCTGTGCTGCTGGTTGAGGCCAACTACACCACACCAGGGCCTGTGCGGCTGGGTGAGGCCATCTTCACCACACCAGTGCCTTTGCTTCTGGCCGAGGCCATCTTCACCACACCAGTGCCTGTGCTGCTTGTTGCGCCCAACTTCACCACACCAGGGCCTGTGCTGCATGTTGAGGCCAACTTGACCACACCAGGGCCTGTGGCTCTGGCTGTGGCCATCTTCACCACACCAGGGCCTGTGATTATGGCTGGGGCCAAATACACCACAACAGGGCCTGTGCTGCTGGTTGAGGCCAACTACACCAGACTAGGGCCTGTGGCACTGGCTGAGGCCATCTGCACCACAACAGTGCTCTTCTTCTGGCCGAGGCAACTACACCACACCAGGGCCTGTGCTGCTTGTTGAGCCCAACTACACCACACCAGGGCCTGTGGCACTGGCTGTGGCCATGTACAACACAATAGTGTTATGCTTCTGGCCGAGGCGACTACACCACACCAGGGCCTGTGCTTCTTGCTGAGACCACCTACACCACACCATGGCCTGTGCTGCTGGCTGAAGCCACCTTCACCACACCAAGGCCAGTGCTTCTGGCTGAGCCCACTACTCCACACCAGGTCCTGTGCTTCTTGCTGAGGCAACCTAAACCACAACAGGGCCTGTGCTGCTGTTTGAGGCCAACTACACCACACCAGGGCCTGTGGCTCTGGCTGTGGCCATCTTCACCACACCAGTGCTCTGCTTCTGGCCGAGACGACTACACCACACCAGGCCCTGTGCGGCTGGCTGAGGCCAACTACACCACACCAGGGCCTGTGATTATTGCCGAGGCGACTACACCACACAAGGGCCTGTGCTGCTGGTTGAGGCCAACTACACCACACCAGGCCTGTGCTGCTGGTTGAGGCCAACTACACCACACCAGGGCCTGTGATTATTGCTGAGGCCAACTACACCACACCAGAACCTTAGCTGCTGGTTGAGGCCAACTACACCACACCAGGGCCTGTGCTGCTGGTTGAGGCCAACTACACCACACAAGGGCCTGTGCTGCTGGTTGAGGCCATCTTCACCACACCAGTGACTTTACTTCTGGCCGAGGCCATCTTCACCACACCAGGGCCTGTGATTATGGCTGAGGCCAAATACACCACAACAGGGCCTGTGCTGCTGGTTGAGGCCAACTACACCAGACTAGGGCCTGTGGCACTGGCTGAGGCCATCTGCACCACAACAGTGCTCTGCTTCTGGCCGAGGCGACTACACCACACCAGGATCTGTGCTTCTTGCTGAGACCACCTACACCACACCATGGCCTGTGCTGCTGGCTGAAGCCACCTTCACCACACCAAGGCCAGTGCTTCTGGCTGAGCCCACTACTCCACACCAGGGCCTGTGCTTCTTGCTAAGGCAACCTAAACCACAACAGGGCCTGTGCTGCTGTTTGAGGCCAACTACACCGCACCAGGGTCTTTTGGAAGCCCATCTTCGCTGTATACAAAGAGTAAAAACCCAACATAGACATTGTAGACCCTTCATTGCAGACAATGGCCTGTGGCTCTTTCCGAGGCCATCTACACCACAGGAGTGCCTTTGCTTCTGGCCCGAGGCCATCTTCACCACACCAGGGCCTGTGATTATTGCTGAGGCCAACTACACCACACCAGGACCTGAGCTGCTGGTTGAGGACAAATACACCACACCAGGGCCTGTTCTGCTGGTTGAGGCCAACTACACCACACCAGGGCCTGTGCGGCTGGTTGAGTCCATCTTCACCACACCAGTGCCTTTGCTTCTGGCCGAGGCCATCTTCACCACACCAGGGCCTGTGATTATGGCTGAGGCCAACTTCACCACACCAGGGCCTGTGCTGCTGGTTGAGGCCAACTACACCGCACCAGGGCCTTTTGGAATGCCATCTTCGCCGTATAGAAAGACTAAAAACCCAACATCGACATTGTAGACCATTCATTGCAGACAATGGCCTGTGGCTCTGTCCTAGGCCATCTACACCACAGGAGTGCCTTTGCTCCGGGCCAAGGCCATCTTCACCACACCAGGGCCTGTGATTATGGCTGAGGCCAACTTCACCACACCAGGGCCTGTGCTGCTGGTTGAGGCCAACTACACCACACCAGAGCCTGTGCTGCTTGTTGAGGCCATCTTCACCACACCAGTGCCGTTGCTTCTGGCCGAGGCCATCTTCACCACACCAGGGCCTGTGCTGCTTGCTGAGGCAACCTAAACCACAACAGGGCCTTTGCTGCTGTTTGAGGCCAACTACACCACACCAGGGCCTGTGGCTCTGGCTGTGGCCATCTTCACCACACCAGTGCTCTGCTTCTGTCCGAGACGACTACACCACACCAGGCCCTGTGCTGCTGGCTGAGGCCATCTACACCACACCAGGGCCTGTGATTATTGCCGAGGCGACTACACCACACAAGGGCCTGTGCTGCTGGTTGAGGCCAACTACACCACACCAGGCCTGTGCTGCTGGTTGAGGCCAACTACACCACACCAGGGCCTGTGATTATTGCTGAGGCCAACTACACCACACCAGAACCTTAGCTGCTGGTTGAGGCCAACTACACCACACCAGGGCCTGTGGCACTGGCTGTGGCCATGTACAACACAATAGTGCTATGCTTCTGGCCGAGGCGACTACACCACACCAGGGCCTGTGCTTCTTGCTGAGACCACCTACACCACACCATGGCCTTTGCTGCTGGCTGAAGCCACCTTCACCACACCAAGGCCAGTGCTTCTGGCAGAGCCCACTACACCACACCAGGGCCTGTGGCTCTGGCTGTGGCCATCTTCACCACACCAGTGCTCTGCTTCTGGCCGAGACGACTACACCACACCAGGCCTCTTTTCTGCTGGCTGAGGCCAACTACACCACACCAGGGCCTGTGATTATGGCTGAGGCCAACTACACCACACCAGGGCCTGTGCTGCTGGTTGAGGCCAACTACACCACACCAGGCCTGTGCTTCAGGCCGAGGCCAACTACCCCACACCAGGGCTTGTGCTGCTTGTTGAGCCCAACTACACCACACCAGGGCCTGTGGCACTGGCTGTGGCCATGTACAACACAATAGTGCTATGCTTCTGGCCGAGGCGACTACACCACAACAGGGCCTGTGCTTCTTGCTGAGACCACCTACACCACACCATGGCCTGTGCTCCTGGCTGAAGCCACCTTCACCACACCAAGGCCAGTGCTTCTGGCTGAGCCCACTACTCCACACCAGGTCCTGTGCTTCTTGCTGAGGCAACCTAAACCACAACAGGGCCTGTGCTGCTGTTTGAGGCCAACTACACCGCACCAGGGTCTTTTGGAAGGCCATCTTCGCCGTATAGAAAGAGTAAAAACCCAACATCGACATTGTAGACCCTTCATTGCAGACAATGGCCTGTGGCTCTGTCCTAGGCCATCTACACCACAGGAGTGCCTTTGCTTCTGGCCGAGGCCATCTTCACCACACCAGGGCCTGTGATTATTGCTGAGGCCAACTACACCACACCAGGGCCTGTGCTGCTGGTTGAGGCCAACTACACCACACCAGGGCCTGTGGCTCTGGCTGTGGCCATCTTCACCACACCAGTGCTCTGCTTCTGGCCGAGACGACTACACCACACCAGGCCCTGTGCTACTGGCTGAGGCCAACTACACCACACCAGGGCCTGTGATTATGGCCGAGGCGACTACACCACACCAGGGCCTGTGCTGCTGGTTGAGGCCAACTACACCACACCAGGCCTGTGCTGCTGGTTGAAGCCAACTACACCACACCATGGCCTGTGATTATTGATGAGGCCAACTTCACCACACCAGGACCTGAGCTGCTGGTTGAGGCGAACTACACCACACCAGGGCCTGTGCTGCTCGTTGAGGCCAACTACACCACACCAGGGCCTTTTGGAATGCCATCTTCGCCGTATACAAAGAGTAAAAACCCAACATCGACATTGTAGACCATTCATTGCAGACAATGGCCTGTGGCTCCTTCCTAGGCCATCTACACCACAGGAGTGCCTTTGCTCCTGGCCAAGGCCATCTTCACCACACCAGGGCCTGTGATTATGGCTGAGGCCAACATCACCACACCAGGGCCTGTGCTGCTTGTTGAGGCCAACTACACCACACCAGGGCCTGTGCTGCTTGTAGAGGCCATCTTCACCACACCAGTGCCGTTGCTTCTGGCCGAGGCCATCTTCACCACACCAGGGACTGTGCTGCATGTTGAGGCCAGCTACACCACACCAGGGCCTGTGGCTCTGGCTGTGGCCATCTTCACCACACCAGGGCCTGTGATTATGGCTGAGGCCAAATACACCACAACAGGGCCTGTGCTGCAGGTTGAGGCCAACTACACCAGACTAGGGCCTGTGGCACTGGCTGAGGCCATCTGCACCACAACAGTGCTCTTCTTCTGGCCGAGGCAACGACACCACACCAGGGCCTGTGCTGCTTGTTGAGCCCAACTACACCACACCAGGGCCTGTGGCACTGGCTGTGGCCATGTACAACACAATAGTGCTATGCTTCTGGCCGAGGCGACTACACCACACCAGGGCCTGTGCTTCTTGCTGAGACCACCTACACCACACCATGGCCTTTGCTGCTGGCTGAAGCCACCTTCACCACACCAAGGCCAGTGCTTCTGGCAGAGCCCACTACTCCACACCAGGTCCTGTGCTTCTTGCTGAGGCAACCTAAACCACAACAGGGCCTGTGCTGCTGTTTGAGGCCAACTACACCGCACCAGGGTCTTTTGGAAGGCCATCTTCGCCGTATACAAAGAGTAAAAACCCAACATCGACATTGTAGACCCTTCATTGCAGACAATGGCCTGTGGCTCTGTCCTAGGCCATCTACACCACAGGAGTGCCTTTGCTTCTGGCCGAGGCCATCTTCACCACACCAGGGCCTGTGCTTCTTGCTGAGACCACCTACACCACACCATGGCCTGTGCTGCTGGCTGAAGCCACCTTCACCACACCAAGGCCAGTGCTTCTGGCTGAGCCCACTACTCCACACCAGGTCCTGTGCTTCTTGCTGAGGCAACCTAAACCACAACAGGGCCTGTGCTGCTGTTTGAGGCCAACTACACCACACCAGGGCCTGTGGCTCTGGCTGTGGCCATCTTCACCACACCAGTGCTCTGCTTCTGGCCGAGACGACTACACCACACCAGGCCCTGTGCTGCTGGCTGAGGCCAACTACACCACACCAGGGCCTGTGATTATTGCCGAGGCGACTACACCACACAAGGGCCTGTGCTGCTGGTTGAGGCCAACTACACCACACCAGGCCTGTGCTGCTGGTTGAGGCCAACTACACCACACCAGGGCCTGTGATTATTGCTGAGGCCAACTACACCACACCAGAACCTGAGCTGCTGGTTGAGGCCAACTACACCACACCAGGGTCTGTGCTGCTGGTTGAGGCCAACTACACCACACCAGGGCCTGTGCGGCTGGGTGAGGCCATCTACACCACACCAGTGCCTTTGCTTCTGGCCGAGGCCATCTTCACCACACCAGGGCCTGTGATTATGGCTGAGGCCAACTTCACCACACCAGGGCCTGTGCTGCTGGTTGAGGCCAACTACACCACACCAGGGCCTGTGGCTCTGGCTGAAGCCACCTTCACCACACCAAGGCCAGTGCTTCTGGCTGAGCCCACTACTCCACACCAGGTCCTGTGCTTCTTGCTGAGGCAACCTAAACCACAACAGGGCCTGTGCTGCTGTTTGAGGCCAACTACACCACACCAGGGCCTGTGGCTCTTGCTGTGGCCATCTTCACCACACCAGTGCTCTGCTTCTGGCCGAGACGACTACAACCACACCAGGCCCTGTGCTGCTGGCTGAGGCCAACTACACCACACCAGGGCCTGTGATTATTGCCGAGGCGACTACACCACACAAGGGCCTGTGCTGCTGGTTGAGGCCAACTACACCACACCAGGCCTGTGCTGCTGGTTGAGGCCAACTACACCACACCAGGGCCTGTGATTATTGCTGAGGCCAACTACACCACACCAGAACCTGAGCTGCTGGTTGAGGCCAACTACACCACACCAGGGCCTGTGCTTCTGGTTGAGGCCAACTACACCACACAAGGGCCTGTGCTGCTGGTTGAGGCCATCTTCACCACACCAGTGCCTTTACTTCTGGCCGAGGCCATCTTCACCACACCAGGGCCTGTGATTATGGCTGAGGCCAACTTCACCACACCAGGGCCTGTGCTGCTGGTTGAGGCCAACTACACCACACCAGGGCCCTGTGGCTCTGGCTGTGGCCATCTTCACCACACCAGTGCTCTGCTTCTGGCCGAGACGACTACACCACACCAGGCCTCTTTTCTGCTGGCTGAGGCCAACTACACCACACCAGGGCCTGTGATTATGGCTGAGGCCAACTACACCACACCAGGGCCTGTGCTGCTGGTTGAGGCCAACTACACCACACCAGGCCTGTGCTTCAGGCCGAGGCCAACTACCCCACACCAGGGCTTGTGCTGCTTGTTGAGCCCAACTACACCACACCAGGGCCTGTGGCACTGGCTGTGGCCATGTACAACACAATAGTGCTATGCTTCTGGCCGAGGCGACTACACCACAACAGGGCCTGTGCTTCTTGCTGAGACCACCTACACCACACCATGGCCTGTGCTGCTGGCTGAAGCCACCTTCACCACACCAAGGCCAGTGCATCTGGCTGAGCCCACTACTCCACACCAGGTCCTGTGCTTCTTGCTGAGGCAACCTAAACCACAACAGGGCCTGTGGTGCTGTTTGAGGCCAACTACACCGCACCAGGGTCTTTTGGAAGGCCATCTTCGCCGTATAGAAAGAGTAAAAACCCAACATCGACATTGTAGACCCTTCATTGCAGACAATGGCCTGTGGCTCTTTCCTAGGACATCTACAACACAGGAGTGCCTTTGCTTCTGGCCCGAGGCCATCTTCACCACACCAGGGCCTGTGATTATTGCTGAGGCCAACTACACCACACCAGGACCTGAGCTGCTGGTTGAGGCCAAATACACCACACCAGGGCCTGTGGCACTGGTTGAGGCCAACTACACCACACCAGGGCCTGTGCGGCTGGTTGAGGCCATCTTCACCACACCAGTGCCTTTGCTTCTGGCCGTGGCCATCTTCACCACACCAGGGCCTGTGATTATGGCTGAGGCCAACTTCACCACACCAGGGCCTGTGCTGCTGGTTGAGGCCAACTACACCGCACCAGGGCCTTTTGGAATGCCATCTTCGCCGTATAGAAAGACTAAAAACCCAACATCGACATTGTAGACCATTCATTGCAGACAATGGCCTGTGGCTCTGTCCTAGGCCATCTACACCACAGGAGTGCCTTTGCTCCGGGCCAAGGCCATCTTCACCACACCAGGGCCTGTGATTATGGCTGAGGCCAACTTCACCACACCAGGGCCTGTGCTGCTGGTTGAGGCCAACTACACCACACCAGAGCCTGTGCTGCTTGTTGAGGCCATCTTCACCACACCAGTGCCGTTGCTTCTGGCCGAGGCCATCTTCACCACACCAGGGCCTGTGCTGCTTGCTGAGGCAACCTAAACCACAACAGGGCCTGTGCTGCTGTTTGAGGCCAACTACACCGCACCAGGGTCTTTTGGAAGGCCATCTTCGCCGTATACAAAGAGTAAAAAGCCAACATCGACATTGTAGACCCTTCATTGCAGACAATGGCCTGTGGCTCTGTCCTAGGCCATCTACACCACAGGAGTGCCTTTGCTTCTGGCCGAGGCCATCTTCACCACACCAGGGCCTGTGCTTCTTGCTGAGAACACCTACACCACACCATGGCCTGTGCTGCTGGCTGAAGCCACCTTCACCACACCAAGGCCAGTGCTTCTGGCTGAGCCCACTACTCCACACCAGGTCCTGTGCTTCTTGCTGAGGCAACCTAAACCACAACAGGGCCTGTGCTGCTGTTTGAGGCCAACTACACCACACCAGGGCCTGTGGCTCTGGCTGTGGCCATCTTCACCACACCAGTGCTCTGCTTCTGGCCGAGACGACTACACCACACCAGGCCCTGTGCTGCTGGCTGAGGCCAACTACACCACACCAGGGCCTGTGATTATTGCCGAGGCGACTACACCACACAAGGGCCTGTGCTGCTGGTTGAGGCAAACTACACCACACCAGGCCTGTGCTGCTGGTTGAGGCCAACTACACCACACCAGGGCCTGTGATTATTGCTGAGGCCAACTACACCACACCAGAACCTGAGCTGCTGGTTGAGGCCAACTACACCACACCAGGGCCTGTGCTGCTGGTTGAGGCCAACTACACCACACAAGGGCCTGTGCTGCTGGTTGAGGCCATCTTCACCACACCAGTGCCTTTACTTCTGACCGAGGCCATCTTCACCACACCAGGGCCTGTGATTATGGCTGAGGCCAACTTCACCACACCAGGGCCTGTGCTGCTGGTTGAGGCCAACTACACCACACCAGGGCCTGTGGCTCTGGCTGTGGCCATCTTCACCACACCAGTGCTCTGCTTCTGGCCGAGACGACTACACCACACCAGGCCTCTTTTCTGCTGGCTGAGGCCAACTACACCACACCAGGGCCTGTGATTATGGCTGAGGCCAACTACACCACACCAGGGCCTGTGCTGCTGGTTGAGGCCAACTACACCACACCAGGCCTGTGCTTCAGGCCGAGGCCAACTACCCCACACCAGGGCTTGTGCTGCTTGTTGAGCCCAACTACACCACACCAGGGCCTGTGGCACTGGCTGTGGCCATGTACAACACAATAGTGCTATGCTTCTGGCCGAGGCGACTACACCACAACAGGGCCTGTGCTTCTTGCTGAGACCACCTACACCACACCATGGCCTGTGCTCCTGGCTGAAGCCACCTTCACCACACCAAGGCCAGTGCTTCTGGCTGAGCCCACTACTCCACACCAGGTCCTGTGCTTCTTGCTGAGGCAACCTAAACCACAACAGGGCCTGTGCTGCTGTTTGAGGCCAACTACACCGCACCAGGGTCTTTTGGAAGGCCATCTTCGCCGTATAGAAAGAGTAAAAACCCAACATCGACATTGTAGACCCTTCATTGCAGACAATGGCCTGTGGCTCTGTCCTAGGCCATCTACACCACAGGAGTGCCTTTGCTTCTGGCCGAGGCCATCTTCACCACACCAGGGCCTGTGATTATTGCTGAGGCCAACTACACCACACCAGGGCCTGTGCTGCTGGTTGAGGCCAACTACACCACACCAGGGCCTGTGGCTCTGGCTGTGGCCATCTTCACCACACCAGTGCTCTGCTTCTGGCCGAGACGACTACACCACACCAGGCCCTGTGCTACTGGCTGAGGCCAACTACACCACACCAGGGCCTGTGATTATGGCCGACGCGACTACACCACACCAGGGCCTGTGCTGCTGGTTGAGGCCAACTACACCACACCAGGCCTGTGCTGCTGGTTGAAGCCAAGTACACCACACCAGGGCCTGTGATTATTGATGAGGCCAACTTCACCACAGCAGGACCTGAGCTGCTGGTTGAGGCGAACTACACCACAACAGGGCCTGTGCTGCTCGTTGAGGCCAACTACACCACACCAGGGCGTTTTGGAATGCCATCTTCGCCGTATACAAAGAGTAAAAACCCAACATCGACATTGTAGACCATTCATTGCAGACAATGGCCTGTGGCTCCTTCCTAGGCCATCTACACCACAGGAGTGCCTTTGCTCCTGGCCAAGGCCATCTTCACCACACCAGGGCCTGTGATTATGGCTGAGGCCAACTTCACCACACCAGGGCCTGTGCTGCTTGTTGAGGCCAACTACACCACACCAGGGCCTGTGCTGCTTGTAGAGGCCATCTTCACCACACCAGTGCCGTTGCTTCTGGCCGAGGCCATCTTCACCACACCAGGGACTGTGCTGCATGTTGAGGCCAGCTACACCACACCAGGGCCTGTGGCTCTGGCTGTGGCCATCTTCACCACACCAGGGCCTGTGATTATGGCTGAGGCCAAATACACCACAACAGGGCCTGTGCTGCAGGTTGAGGCCAACTACACCAGACTAGGGCCTGTGGCACTGGCTGAGGCCATCTGCACCACAACAGTGCTCTTCTTCTGGCCGAGGCAACGACACCACACCAGGGCCTGTGCTGCTTGTTGAGCCCAACTACACCACACCAGGGCCTGTGGCACTGGCTGTGGCCATGTACAACACAATAGTGTTATGCTTCTGGCCGAGGCGACTACACCACACCAGGGCCTGTGCTTCTTGCTGAGACCACCTACACCACACCATGGCCTTTGCTGCTGGCTGAAGCCACCTTCACCACACCAAGGCCAGTGCTTCTGGCAGAGCCCACTACTCCACACCAGGTCCTGTGCTTCTTGCTGAGGCAACCTAAACCACAACAGGGCCTGTGCTGCTGTTTGAGGCCAACTACACCGCACCAGGGTCTTTTGGAAGGCCATCTTCGCCGTATACAAAGAGTAAAAACCCAACATCGACATTGTAGACCCTTCATTGCAGACAATGGCCTGTGGCTCTGTCCTAGGCCATCTACACCACAGGAGTGCCTTTGCTTCTGGCCGAGGCCATCTTCACCACACCAGGGCCTGTGCTTCTTGCTGAGACCACCTACACCACACCATGGCCTGTGCTGCTGGCTGAAGCCACCTTCACCACACCAAGGCCAGTGCTTCTGGCTGAGCCCACTACTCCACACCAGGTCCTGTGCTTCTTGCTGAGGCAACCTAAACCACAACAGGGCCTGTGGTGCTGTTTGAGGCCAACTACACCACACCAGGGCCTGTGGCTCTGGCTGTGGCCATCTTCACCACACCAGTGCTCTGCTTCTGGCCGAGACGACTACACCACACCAGGCCCTGTGCTGCTGGCTGAGGCCAACTACACCACACCAGGGCCTGTGATTATTGCCGAGGCGACTACACCACACAAGGGCCTGTGCTGCTGGTTGAGGCCAACTACACCACACCAGGCCTGTGCTGCTGGTTGAGGCCAACTACACCACACCAGGGCCTGTGATTATTGCTGAGGCCAACTACACCACACCAGAACCTGAGCTGCTGGTTGAGGCCAACTACACCACACTAGGGCCTGTGCTGCTGGTTGAGGCCAACTACACCACACCAGGGCCTGTGCGGCTGGGTGAGGCCATCTTGACCACACCAGTGCCTTTGCTTCTGGCCGAGGCCATCTTCACCACACCAGGGCCTGTGATTATGGCTGAGGCCAACTTCACCACACCAGGGCCTGTGCTGCTGGTTGAGGCCAACTACACCACACCAGGGCCTGTGGCTCTGGCTGAAGCCACCTTCACCACACCAAGGCCAGTGCTTCTGGCTGAGCCCACTACTCCGCACCAGGTCCTGTGATTCTTGCTGAGGCAACCTAAACCACAACAGGGCCTGTGCTGCTGTTTGAGGCCAACTACACCACACCAGGGCCTGTGGCTCTGGCTGTGGCCATCTTCACCACACCAGTGCTCTGCTTCTGGCCGAGACGACTACACCACACCAGGCCCTGTGCTGCTGGCTGAGGCCAACTACACCACACCAGGGCCTGTGATTATTGCCGAGGCGACTACACCACACAAGGGCCTGTGCTGCTGGTTGAGGCCAACTACACCACACCAGGCCTGTCCTGCTGGTTGAGGCCAACTACACCACACCAGGGCCTGTGATTATTGCTGAGGCCAACTACACCACACCAGAACCTGAGCTGCTGGTTGAGGCCAACTACACCACACCAGGGCCTGTGCTGCTGGTTGAGGCCAACTACACCACACAAGGGCCTGTGCTGCTGGTTGAGGCCATCTTCACCACACCAGTGCCTTTACTTCTGGCCGAGGCCATCTTCACCACACCAGGGCCTGTGATTATGGCTGAGGCCAACTTCACCACACCAGGGCCTGTGCTGCTGGTTGAGGCCAACTACACCACACCAGGGCCTGTGGCTCTGGCTGTGGCCATCTTCACCACACCAGTGCTCTGCTTCTGGCCGAGACGACTACACCACACCAGGCCTCTTTTCTGCTGGCTGAGGCCAACTACACCACACCAGGGCCTGTGCTGCTGGTTGAGGCCAACTACACCACACCAGGCCTGTGCTTCAGGCCGAGGCCAACTACCCCACACCAGGGCTTGTGCTGCTTGTTGAGCCCAGCTACACCACACCAGGGCCTGTGGCACTGGCTGTGGCCATGTACAACACAATAGTGCTATGCTTCTGGCCGAGGCGACTACACCACACCAGGGCCTGTGCTTCTTGCTGAGACCACCTACACCACACCATGGCCTGTGCTGCTGGCTGAAGCCACCTTCACCACACCAAGGCCAGTGCTTCTGGCTGAGCCCACTACTCCACACCAGGTCCTGTGCTTCTTGCTGAGGCAACCTAAACCACAACAGGGCCTGTGGTGCTGTTTGAGGCCAACTACACCGCACCAGGGTCTTTTGGAAGGCCATCTTCGCCGTATAGAAAGAGTAAAAACCCAACATCGACATTGTAGACCCTTCATTGCAGACAATGGCCTGTGGCTCTGTCCTAGGCCATCTACACCACAGGAGTGCCTTTGCTTCTGGCCGAGGCCATCTTCACCACACCAGGGCCTGTGATTATTGCTGAGGCCAACTACACCACACCAGGGCCTGTGCTGCTGGTTGAGGCCAACTACACCACACCAGGGCCTGTGGCTCTGGCTGTGGCCATCTTCACCACACCAGTGCTCTGCTTCTGGCAGAGACGACTACACCACACCAGGCCCTGTGCTACTGGCTGAGGCCAACTACACCACACCAGGGCCTGTGATTATGGCCGAGGCGACTACACCACACCAGGGCCTGTGCTGCTGGTTGAGGCCAACTACACCACACCAGGCCTGTGCTGCTGGGTTGAAGCCAACTACACCACACCAGGGCCTGTGATTATTGATGAGGCCAACTACACCACACCAGGACCTGAGCTGCTGGTTGAGGCGAACTACACCACACCAGGGCCTGTGCTGCTCGTTGAGGCCAACTACACCACACCAGGGCGTTTTGGAATGCCATCTTCGCCGTATACAAAGAGTAAAAACCCAACATCGACATTGTAGACCATTCATTGCAGACAATGGCCTGTGGCTCCTTCCTAGGCCATCTACACCACAGGAGTGCCTTTGCTCCTGGCCAAGGCCATCTTCACCACACCAGGGCCTGTGATTATGGCTGAGGCCAACTTCACCACACCAGGGCCTGTGCTGCTTGTTGAGGCCAACTACACCACACCAGGGCCTGTGCTGCTTGTAGAGGCCATCTTCACCACACCAGTGCCGTTGCTTCTGGCCGAGGCCATCTTCACCACACCAGGAACTGTGCTGCATGTTGAGGCCAGCTACACCACACCAGGGCCTGTGGCTCTGGCTGTGGCCATCTTCACCACACCAGGGCCTGTGATTATGGCTGAGGCCAAATACACCACAACAGGGCCTGTGCTGCAGGTTGAGGCCAACTACACCAGACTAGGGCCTGTGGCACTGGCTGAGGCCATCTGCACCACAACAGTGCTCTTCTTCTGGCCGAGGCAACGACACCACACCAGGGCCTGTGCTGCTTGTTGAGCCCAACTACACCACACCAGGGCCTGTGGCACTGGCTGTGGCCATGTACAACACAATAGTGCTATGCTTCTTGCCGAGGCGACTACACCACACCAGGGCCTGTGCTTCTTGCTGAGACCACCTACACCACACCATGGCCTTTGCTGCTGGCTGAAGCCACCTTCACCACACCAAGGCCAGTGCTTCTGGCAGAGCCCACTACTCCACACCAGGTCCTGTGCTTCTTGCTGAGGCAACCTAAACCACAACAGGGCCTGTGCTGCTGTTTGAGGCCAACTACACCGCACCAGGGTCTTTTGGAAGGCCATCTTCGCCGTATACAAAGAGTAAAAACCCAACATCGACATTGTAGACCCTTCATTGCAGACAATGGCCTGTGGCTCTGTCCTAGGCCATCTACAACACAGGAGTGCCTTTGCTTCTGGCCGAGGCCATCTTCACCACACCAGGGCCTGTGCTTCTTGCTGAGACCACCTACACCACACCATGGCCTGTGCTGCTGGCTGAAGCCACCTTCACCACACCAAGGCCAGTGCTTCTGGCTGAGCCCACTACTCCACACCAGGTCCTGTGCTTCTTGCTGAGGCAACCTAAACCACAACAGGGCCTGTGCTGCTGTTTGAGGCCAACTACACCACACCAGGGCCTGTGGCTCTGGCTGTGGCCATCTTCACCACACCAGTGCTCTGCTTCTGGCCGAGACGACTACACCACACCAGGCCCTGTGCTGCTGGCTGAGGCCAACTACACCACACCAGGGCCTGTGATTATTGCCGAGGCGACTACACCACACAAGGGCCTGTGCTGCTGGTTGAGGCCAACTACACCACACCAGGCCTGTGCTGCTGGTTGAGGCCAACTACACCACACCAGGGCCTGTGATTATTGTTGAGGCCAACTACACCACACCAGAACCTGAGCTGCTGGTTGAGGCCAACTACACCACACCAGGGCCTGTGCTGCTGGTTGAGGCCAACTACACCACACCAGGGCCTGTGCGGCTGGGTGAGGCCATCTTCACCACACCAGTGCCTTTGCTTCTGGCCGAGGCCATCTTCACCACACCATTGCCTGTGCTGCTTGTTGCGCCCAACTTCACCACACCAGGGCCTGTGCTGCATGTTGAGGCCAACTTGACCACACCAGGGCCTGTGGCTCTGGCTGTGGCCATCTTCACCACACCAGGGCCTGTGATTATGGCTGGGGCCAAATACACCACAACAGGGCCTGTGCTGCTGGTTGAGGCCAACTACACCAGACTAGGGCCTGTGGCACTGGCTGAGGCCATCTGCACCACAACAGTGCTCTTCTTCTGGCCGAGGCAACTACACCACACCAGGGCCTGTGCTGCTTGTTGAGCCCAACTACACCACACCAGGGCCTGTGGCACTGGCTGTGGCCATGTACAACACAATAGTGTTATGCTTCTGGCCGAGGCGACTACACCACACCAGGGCCTGTGCTTCTTGCTGAGACCACCTACACCACACCATGGCCTGTGCTGCTGGCTGAAGCCACCTTCACCACACCAAGGCCAGTGCTTCTGGCTGAGCCCACTACTCCACACCAGGTCCTGTGCTTCTTGCTGAGGCAACCTAAACCACAACAGGGCCTGTGCTGCTGTTTGAGGCCAACTACACCACACCAGGGCCTGTGGCTCTGGCTGTGGCCATCTTCACCACACCAGTGCTCTGCTTCTGGCCGAGACGACTACACCACACCAGGCCCTGTGCTGCTGGCTGAGGCCAACTACACCACACCAGGGCCTGTGATTATTGCCGAGGCGACTACACCACACAAGGGCCTGTGCTGCTGGTTGAGGCCAACTACACCACACCAGGCCTGTGCTGCTGGTTGAGGCCAACTACACCACACCAGGGCCTGTGATTATTGCTGAGGCCAACTACACCACACCAGAACCTTAGCTGCTGGTTGAGGCCAACTACACCACACCAGGGCCTGTGCTGCTGGTTGAGGCCAACTACACCACACAAGGGCCTGTGCTGCTGGTTGAGGCCATCTTCACCACACCAGTGCCTTTACTTCTGGCCGAGGCCATCTTCACCACACCAGGGCCTGTGATTATGGCTGAGGCCAAATACACCACAACAGGGCCTGTGCTGCTGGTTGAGGCCAACTACACCAGACTAGGGCCTGTGGCACTGGCTGAGGCCATCTGCACCACAACAGTGCTCTGCTTCTGGCCGAGGCGACTACACCACACCAGGATCTGTGCTTCTTGCTGAGACCACCTACACCACACCATGGCCTGTGCTGCTGGCTGAAGCCACCTTCACCACACCAAGGCCAATGCTTCTGGCTGAGCCCACTACTCCACACCAGGGCCTGTGCTTCTTGCTAAGGCAACCTAAACCACAACAGGGCCTGTGCTGCTGATTGAGGCCAACTACACCGCACCAGGGTCTTTTGGAAGCCCATCTTCGCTGTATACAAAGAGTAAAAACCCAACATAGACATTGTAGACCCTTCATTGCAGACAATGGCCTGTGGCTCTTTCCTAGGCCATCTACACCACAGGAGTGCCTTTGCTTCTGGCCCGAGGCCATCTTCACCACACCAGGGCCTGTGATTATTGCTGAGGCCAACTACACCACACCAGGACCTGAGCTGCTGGTTGAGGACAAATACACCACACCAGGGCCTGTGCTGCTGGTTGAGGCCAACTACACCACACCAGGGCCTGTGCGGCTGGTTGAGGCAATCTTCACCACACCAGTGCCTTTGCTTCTGGCCGTGGCCATCTTCACCACACCAGGGCCTGTGATTATGGCTGAGGCCAACTTCACCACACCAGGGCCTGTGCTGCTGGTTGAGGCCAACTACACCGCACCAGGGCCTTTTGGAATGCCATCTTCGCCGTATAGAAAGACTAAAAACCCAACATCGACATTGTAGACCATTCATTGCAGACAATGGCCTGTGGCTCTGTCCTAGGGCCATCTACACCACAGGAGTGCCTTTGCTCCGGGCCAAGGCCATCTTCACCACACCAGGGCCTGTGATTATGGTTGAGGCCAACTTCACCACACCAGGGCCTGTGCTGCTGGTTGAGGCCAACTACACCACACCAGAGCCTGTGCTGCTTGTTGAGGCCATCTTCACCACACCAGTGCCGTTGCTTCTGGCCGAGGCCATCTTCACCACACCAGGGCCTGTGCTGCTTGCTGAGGCAACCTAAACCACAACAGGGCCTGTGCTGCTGTTTGAGGCCAACTACACCGCACCAGGGACTTTTGGAAGGCCATCTTCGCCGTATACAAAGAGTAAAAAGCCAACATCGACATTGTAGACCCTTCATTGCAGACAATGGCCTGTGGCTCTGTCCTAGGCCATCTACACCACAGGAGTGCCTTTGCTTCTGGCCGAGGCCATCTTCACCACACCAGGGCCTGTGCTTCTTGCTGAGACCACCTACACCACACCATGGCCTGTGCTGCTGGCTGAAGCCACCTTCACCACACCAAGGCCAGTGCTTCTGGCTGAGCCCACTACTCCACACCAGGTCCTGTGCTTCTTGCTGAGGCAACCTAAACCACAACAGGGCCTGTGCTGCTGTTTGAGGCCAACTACACCACATCAGGGCCTGTGGCTCTGGCTGTGGCCATCTTCACCACACCAGTGCTCTGCTTCTGGCCGAGACGACTACACCACACCAGGCCCTGTGCTGCTGGCTGAGGCCAACTACACCACACCAGGGCCTGTGATTATTGCCGAGGCGACTACACCAGACAAGGGCCTGTGCTGCTGGTTGAGGCCAACTACACCACACCAGGCCTGTGCTGCTGGTTGAGGCCAACTACACCACACCAGGGCCTGTGATTATTGCTGAGGCCAACTACACCACACCAGAACCTTAGCTGCTGGTTGAGGCCAACTACACCACACCAGGGCCTGTGGCACTGGCTGTGGCCATGTACAACACAATAGTGCTATGCTTCTGGCCGAGGCGACTACACCACACCAGGGCCTGTGCTTCTTGCTGAGACCACCTACACCACACCATGGCCTTTGCTGCTGGCTGAAGCCACCTTCACCACACCAAGGCCAGTGCTTCTGGCAGAGCCCACTACACCACACCAGGGCCTGTGGCTCTGGCTGTGGCCATCTTCACCACACCAGTGCTCTGCTTCTGGCCGAGACGACTACACCACACCAGGCCTCTTTTCTGCTGGCTGAGGCCAACTACACCACACCAGGGCCTGTGATTATGGCTGAGGCCAACTACACCACACCAGGGCCTGTGCTGCTGGTTGAGGCCAACTACACCACACCAGGCCTGTGCTTCAGGCCGAGGCCAACTACCCCACACCAGGGCTTGTGCTGCTTGTTGAGCCCAACTACACCACACCAGGGCCTGTGGCACTGGCTGTGGCCATGTACAACACAATAGTGCTATGCTTCTGGCCGAGGCGACTACACCACAACAGGGCCTGTGCTTCTTGCTGAGACCACCTACACCACACCATGGCCTGTGCTCCTGGCTGAAGCCACCTTCACCACACCAAGGCCAGTGCTTCTGGCTGAGCCCACTACTCCACACCAGGTCCTGTGCTTCTTGCTGAGGCAACCTAAACCACAACAGGGCCTGTGCTGCTGTTTGAGGCCAACTACACCGCACCAGGGTCTTTTGGAAGGCCATCTTCGCCGTATAGAAAGAGTAAAAACCCAACATCGACATTGTAGACCCTTCATTGCAGACAATGGCCTGTGGCTCTGTCCTAGGCCATCTACACCACAGGAGTGCCTTTGCTTCTGGC
>NW_027052330.1:0-47392 GCF_036321145.2 Pelmatolapia mariae | reverse complement strand
TTTGTGTAAATACACATGTTGGATTCAGGGTATTGTGTAGTTGAATATACATGGACAGGGGATGTTTATGATGTAACCTGTCGATGTCACGCTGTGGTTTCAGATACTCATTACGGCTTTTTAGTAACTTCAGTAATAAGGCGATCAGAAGAAGCATTATTAGATTTCGCATGTAGTAGTATTGTTATATTTCGGGCCCTGGAATTATACTGTAGGCAGGATAGAAATCTAAATCCCACTGACGCTGATTGAAAACACATAAGTATATGCACTTAGTACACCCACTCAAGAAATGATTGTGTGACTGATGCTACAAAACTGACCTAAAGAATGGTGATGTGTGTGGAGAAGTGTTAGTTGTCCTGATGTGTGAAAGAGCGCTATTAAAATGTGTGTGAGTGAAATGAAGGCATATTGCTTTTAAATAAAGATTTAGTAGAATTACTGATTATTTGTAGACTGTGAAATCAAAAAGAAGTCTCTGAAGAAGCTGTAGAAACAGGAAACCGTGTGTGTGTCTGGGACAGGAAATGCATGCCCATAAAAGGGAAGCTCACGGTGACAAGTGTGCACCCAGAGTCGAGAGGGAGAGTTAACTCTGGGCAGATGAAGCAAAAGGGAGGTTTTAAGATAAACAATGAATATGATACTAATTATATGCTTTAGTGTGTTAATACAGGTGAACGTCTCTAAACCCGGAACCCTTGAGCACAGCAGCAAAAGCATAGATTAACACAATTGGGAAAAACAGGCCACTCTTTGGCTTAAAATTATAGCTTCACCTGGCACTTTGTCCTTGACTCTGAGAAGAAGCTCAAAGGCCAGCTAATCTCCTGATGAAGACCGACAGAACATCGTGGATCAACAGCAGACAAAAGGAACCGAATTATTAACACTGACGACGCCAGCAGCAGCATGTATGCAACATGTACTGTGAATTACGGGCTGGGCAGTTGAACAGTGGGATAAAGAACTGTGGAAAAGCATTGGGCACTGAGTTTCATGTTTGCCATGCTTGAAAGAGAAGACTGAAAGATGGCTGGAGAAGAACAAGAGAGTAAATGAAAATAAGATTGACTGACGACTCCAGAAGCAGAATGGAGGAAACCCCATGATAAAATATGCAGGGGGAACTGGAGGCTGGTCAAGAACAGTGTCAAATGACTGGGGGGCACTGAGGCGAAGGAACTGAATGTGGTATTTTGCCAGACTGGAACTTAACGTAAAAGAAGACGACGGAAAGATCAAGACAGAGAAGAAACAGACTGTGTTTGCTTTGAAGGCCGAACAGGACAGTGGGAAGAGAGGGACCAAGGTCGGGTGAACCAGGACAAGTTTGACTGCGAGCATATAGGATATGATTGGGTTGAAGTTGAACGCTGGACTCTTGAGGTTTTAGGGATGTCCACCACATCACAACAAAGAGGTAAACAATACAAAAGGTAAAGATAATCAAAATAACTGACAATTATATTAATGAATAGAAAACACACATATACAAACTGTTACATGTGAGATTATTTTCGAAACGAATCAGAAGTGAGATGGTTTGAATGTAGAGCTCAGTGAAAAGATGCATAAATTAAATATGAATACATGAAAATGCAATGAATACATAAGGATGCAATGAAGAAGCAGCTTACATTCATGCAATGAAGAAACTGCTTACACTTAATTAAGATGACCACCTGGCATGCAATGAAGAAAACAGCTTACACTGCATTTACATGACCACATAACGCAAGGAAGAACACGCTTACATACATGACATAATTGGTATTTTTGACTAGAGAAAGAGAAATGGGTCGTTTAGTGGGTTGTTTAGTGATAATAATGAAAATGTTTTAGTTTGTTATTTTCAGGAGTAAAGCAGACCCGGACCAATTCTCCAGATGCAGGAGTCTGAAGAAATTACAGGTTAACATGGATGGATATGTTAAGGCAAGTTTCTGGTTGAATTGTTTACAGTGTCCAGGAACCTGACAGCAAGCCCTAACTGGTGGTGGAAGATCAGGAGGGCTGTGATTTAAGCTGGGGAAGTAAAATTTGGGTTAGTGATTGGGGGATGGAGAAAACTGACTCTTTAACTGGAGAATGGGAAAGTGTCTGAAAGACTGCGAAGCCATATATGCATAAATAACACACACAAACAGAAAATGCATTAACTCTACAAAGACAAGCTCATGAAGTTTAATGCATAGAGACATTGAATAAACCTGGCTAAGAACATAAGCATATGCAATGAAGATCTGCTTGCTGCTTGTATGAGTGAGAGAATGGTGTGAATGGTTAATAAAATTGATGGAAAGATTTAAAAAGATGGAAAAAAACACAAGAAAAGTATTAAAGCAGTTTTAAAAGGGTGACTTAGGAGCGCTGTTGCACTGATTGATAAAAGCAAGTGATTAGTATAGAAAGAAAATGAAAATAATTGAATACTGTGATAAGGTTTAAACATGTATTTATCTTGTGACTGAGTATGAAAATTAGTTGGAGAGCTAATGTGAGTGATGACAGAGGAGCTTGCTGTGTGTGTGTGATTGAGGCCTTGAGGAAAGGAAGCAAAGTAGACAGTTGAGAGGTGTAAATTTGATTAAGAGGTTTATAAATTAGTGTTGACATATTGTGAGAACGTGCTTATTTGTTAGGTTGAAGGTGAGTTTGGTAAAGTGCTCAAAGGGGGATGTTGTGTACAAAACGGTGAAGCTTTTTACGTTTTGGGTGTGTTGTATGGGTGAAATTTAAGATTGTTGAAGATTTTTGAGGTTGTTGTTTTATTTTTGAGAGAGGGAGTTTTAATAAACATGGACATGTTTAAGGGGTTTTGTAACAGTGCACTTATAAAGAAAAAACCTGTCAGGTGATTTTGTTTTGTACTTTGATGAGCTAATAATCAGCTCTCTTTTTTTTCTCATTTTTGTCCTAAGCAGGCCTGCAAAAGACAACAATGAATAACGGCGCCGACAATAGTCTCAGGAGAACAAAAAGTAAGGTGACCTTTTCCGAATTACAATGGGTCAGATTGTGGGTCCCTGTCTAAGAGGATTGCAGCGAGCCAATCCAGTCCAAAAGTATAAAGAACTATTTTCTTAAGAAACGAGTAAAAAGAAAATAAATGATTATATAAATAAACTGAGTTTGCTGAAGGTGGTAAATCTGATTATTTGTGTGGAAGTCTACCAATATCCGATGTTAATGCGTGTGAGTGAATGTGTGGGTGAATGGACGGACCAGGCAGACCATAGGTTGGACCGACTGGACACTGACAAAAGACTGGACTAAGGTTGGACACATGACTGATAATTGTTATGTTTTAAGTTTTGTTTTATAACACAGGTTGGATCATAAGTGGAGAAAGTGAGTATAAAAGGTGATGTTCTGGTTAACACACAGGCTTTTGTTTATAGGACGTTTCAAGGATGCAGGCTGTGGATGGAGCCAAGAAGGGATTTTGACATGATGATTAATTTGATTTCCTTCCTTAAACACAGGTTTGAAGGCCCGGAGCAACTATACCTAATATGATATGATTAACTTTTGTTTTAATTCCCTAACTTGAGTGAAGGATTTTGAGTTTGTAACACATGAGATGTGTCACAAAAAGGGGGTGTAGCTTCAGGGCAGTTCACAGCCCGGCGTAAACACAAGGTGCTGTCACACAGATTAAGTTATTTGTTTGATTTATTTTATGACAAAATAATAAGGAAATATTAAAAATATACAACACGTTGAGGAGATCTCTTTTGTTATATTTTAGTGTTTAACATGGAAGATGCCTCTCTGGAGCTTCTCTCCTGATGCTACCCCACCAAAAGACGCTTATCCATAGAGACTATGTCAGCTCCCAAACAGACAACAACAAACCAAGACTAGCAATAAACAATCTAAACATAAAAAATAACAAATAAAGAACAATACAGAATAAAAATTTGAACCGAAGAATAAAATAGTGAAATGTGGATTATTAAATATTAAGTATTTCTCTTCAAAAGTCTCTGTTAGCTGACGCCAAGCGGTCGCAGCAGATGGCTGCCCGTACCTGAGCATGGTTCTGCTGGAGGTTTCTTCCTGTTGAAAGGGAGTTTTCCTTCACACTGTTCCCAAAGTGCTTGCTCAATAGGGGGTCACAAGATTGTTGGGTTTTTCTCTGTATATATGAAGCGCCTTGAGGCAATTTTTGTTGTGATTTGGCGCTATATAAATAAAATTAAATTGGAATGTATTGAAGTAAACTTAAATGTCATAAACTAGGAATTAGTTCATGTCTCAGGGCAGAAATGAAAAAACGGGGACTGGTGTTAGGAATAAAAGAAATATTTTTAATATGAATCTGCTCATTATCTTGTTTTATGTACTTTAATAATGAAGGCTGGCTTGTAGAGCAAGGCCACTTTTTACTGACAAACAAGTGCTCAGCCAGACTGAAAAACAGGAAATTTTAGTGCACAAGGCATATTAATAGATATAGACACAAAAAGAGGAACTCCCCATATAAACAACATTCAAAATGTGTGAAGTATAAAGTACCGAAATAACACTATATAAGTCACAGCTGATGATTCTAATGTTAGAGAGCTCTTGCAACTGGCGTCTGAGCTGTGCAGAGGTCTCTCTTAAGACAGGTACTTATGTAGGTTAACATAAGGTTGAGTCCAACAGAAGCAAGGCACCCTAAATGCGCACAGCATGCAGCAGGGGTTGCCAAAATAATATAGGAAACAGCACATGTAGGGAGAGAATACTGACTAAAAGTTCTGACTACACATAGTGTGGTGGCTTATGTGAACTTGCAGGTTTTAATTATGACATCATTAGCACAACAGAGACTGAGTAAAGTTTTGGATGCTGGAAATGTGACACTTACACATGAAGGAATCAATATGGCAGATGTAATGGGATTAGGAGGACCTCATGATTGTACCAAGAAAGCAGAACTTGAAGGGAAAGTCAGGGAAGATTTAAAAGCAGGACCTGTTGGGATTTAGAGATTCTTTTATTGCTATCATATAATGTGCCTTATGATGACTGCATTAATAACATGTTGTACAGTATTATTTTAATAGTATTGGATATGTTTGTCATAACAGTGATGTCTCTATTTACAGGTTGAGTTAATTTCAGACACAATGCATAACTGTGCTTGTTTAGAGTTGATGTTCCGTCCAAAAGGGTTTTAAGCTTCACTGGTGAGAGTGTCCAGGTGATACATGTTGAGGGAAGATGAGAACATAGCAGGTTAATTGCATGCACGCTTACAAACACACATGATTTAAATATAGGCCAGGCCGAAGGCCTGGACTTTATGTAGCCTGTAAACATACAGCTCCTAACTTCCAGGAATGGCGTGGAGTGTAATAAATGAATGGAAAACATGCTTACAGACACAAACATGAAATGGATTTATTTTACAGGGAAAAGGTGGAACACATGTTGCTTTGTTTCTGCTTAGCAACTGCTGAGGTAAAAGGTGTTAAAGATAAATATGCAATAAGTGAACAGGAAATGTGTGAGGGTGAGCCGGGTGAAACAAAATGTTGTAGATAATAGAAACTTGTCTAACTGGTATTAACAGTAACTTTTGCATGTTATGTATATGCTTGAAGCAAAAAGAGGCGTAAATGATGATAGAAAATTTTGAAGTGTGTTTTCTAGCGGACATTTAGGCTGACATAGGGATGGTGTATATTTTACCCGGGGTGTTTTTAATAGAACTAAAAGCGTTGCTCACACACATAAAGAGTATTGAGATTAAGTAAAGTTAATATAATGGATAGAGCCCAGAACATGATATTGTCAACCAACTTTGAATAATGACAGGAACATTAGATGAACAAAGTAGGTTAGTGAGGTGTAGCAGAGAGAGGCTGTTTGTTTTTTATCCCTTACAGGAGAAGATTTCCACTAGAGAGGGACCCAGAAAAGGAGCAGAGACCACTTAAGCATGAAGTGTTTTCAAGTAGGAGCTGGTGTTTTATTACTGGACCACCTAGAGGACATGAGGTGGTTTTCTGATTTGCTGACTCAGAGGACGGCTAGAGAGGGTCAGAGCGAAGGCAGTGGACCTGGGAATGGTGGTTTAGGGGCCCATGATGCCATCAATGGATGTAGAGGTGACAGAGTGGGTCGAGGAGTGACACAAGGAAATGGTGTGGTGATGTCTCTGGAGAGACATCAAGAGAGGGAATTGTAGAATTAAAGAAATTAGTTTACTGCTGAACTGTATATAACCAGCATCCTTATCATTACATTAATTATCATTTCATCAAAGCATTTATTGAAGCTGTCGGCATGATGTTATAATTTGTATTACAGGGGTTATCATAATCAAATATTAACATGTTTATTACAGGTGCAGTTATAACCACTTTAAATCGTTGAGGTAAATCTATCATCTTAAAAGCTTATAGTTACAGGTGACACAAGGAGGACAAGTCCATGGAGACCTCAAAGGCCTGAGATCATCACCATATTTGGATGGATGCCAGAAAAGGGGAACTTCTGTCTCTGCAGTTAATTCTTAAAATACATGAATGCTCTGTACATGCAAATTATGTGACTGTAAACGCAAGAGGGGGCGTCATAATACCCTGATGTTATAAAAGCAATCTAGAGTGTATTTTGGGTAGAGATGTACAACTGATGTTTTGCAGTTTGCACCTCTCCACGCTGCGTGCATTCATTAAAATCAATTGTTTGACCGACCTCTTCTGGACTATCATTGTTTTACTCTCGTCCTCAATTTCGAACCCGTAACAGGTCCCAGCCAGGGAATGACTTGTTACAACAGTCTGAGGGAGTCTCCTTGTATGCTAAAGATTCACTGTGCATGTGTCAGTGCAACTCTGGTTGTTTCACTCTCTATAACAGAAATATTTTCCAGCACACAGATTCTGGATCTCATCACACACTGAATACTTCAGGTCTCAGTTTGTTTCCAGGTGGGAAGATGCAGGCTGCCTCTGCATCCCTGCTCTCTCAACATTCCAGAGCAAACTCCTGAACACTGTGCGGAGATCATCCCGAAAGCCTTTATTTATCAACATATGAAGTTATAGCAAATGTCTTAAATTATTTACAGTGGGATGCAAAAGTTTGGGCAACCTTGTTAATAGTCATTATTTTCCTGTATAAATCGTTGGTTGTTACAATAAAAAATGTCAGTTAAATATATCTTATAGGAGACACACACAGTGATATTTGAGAAGTGAAATGAAGTTGATTGGATTTACAGAAAGTGTGCAATAATTGTTTAAACAAAATCAGGCAGGTGCATAGATTTGGGCACCACAAAAAAGAATTGAAATCAATATTTAGTAGATTTGCCTTTTGCAGAAATTACAGCCTCTAAACGCTTCCTGTAGGTTCCAATGAGAGTCTGGATTGTGGTTGAAGGTATTTTGGACCATTCCTCTTTACAAAACATCTCTAGTTCATTCAGGTTTGATGGCTTCCGAGCATGGACAGCTCTCTTTAACTCACACCACAGATTTTCAATAATATTCAGGTCTGGGGGCTGAGATGGCCGTTCCAGAACGCTGTGCTTGTTCCTCTGCATGAATGCCTCAGTGGATTTTGAGCAGTGTTTCGGGTCGTTGTCTTGTTGAAAGATCCAGCCCCAGCGCAGCTTCAGCTTTATCACTGATTCCTGGACATTGGTCTCCAGAATCTGCTGATACTGAGTGGAATCCATGTGTCCCTCAACTTTGACAAGATTCCCAGTCCCTGCACTGGCCACACAGCCCCACTGCATGATGGAACCACCACCAGATTTTACTGCAGGTAGCAGGTGTTTTGCTTGGAATGCTGTGTTCTTTTTCCTCCATGCATAACGCCCCTTGTTATGCCCAAATAACTCAATTTTAGTTTCATCAGTCCACAGCACCTTATTGCAGAATGAAGCTGGCTTGTCCAAATGTGCTTTAGCAAACCTCAAGCGGCTCTGCTTGTGCTGTGGGCAGAGAAAAGGCTTCCTCTGCATCACTCTCACATACAGCATCTCCTTGTGTAAAGTGCGCCGAATGGTTGAACGATGCACAGTGACTCCATCTGCTGCAAGAGGATGTTGTAGGTCTTTGGTGCTGGTCTGTGGGTTGACTCTGACTGTTCTCACCATTTGTCGCTTCTGTCTATCCAAGATTTTTCTTGGTCTGCCACTTCGAGCCTTAACTTGAACTGAGCCTGTGGTCTTCCATTTTCTCAATATGTTCCTAACTGTGGAAACAGACAGCTTAAATCTCTGAGACAGCTTCCTGTATCCTTCCCCTAAACCATGATGGTGAACAATCTTTGTCTTCAGGTCATTTGAGAGTTGTTTTGAGACACCCTTGTTGCTACTCTTCAGAGAAAATTAAAAGAGGAGGGAAACTTACAATTGACCCCCTTAAATACTCTTTCTCATTATTGGATTCACCTGTGTATGTAGGTCAGGGGTCACTGAGCTTACCAAGCCAATTTGAGTTCCAATAATTAGTTCTAAAGGTTTTGGAATCAATAAAATGACAACAGTGCCCAAATTTATGCACCTGCCTGATTTTGTTTAAACAATTATTGCACACTTTCTGTAAATCCAATAAACTTCATTTCACTTCTCAAATATCACTGTGTGTGTCTCCTATATGATATATTTAACTGACATTTTTTTATTGTAACAACCAACGATTTATACAGGAAAATAATGACTATTAACAAGGTTGCCCAAACTTTTGCATCCCACTGTATGTATGTAAATGTAGTGCTGAACTTACGGTACAGATGTTATTGAATCTATTTGTACTTTTATCTTACCTGGTTCAGCTGCTCCTGATCAATACCAAAGTTTGTGTGTTTCCTTTTACAAGCAAGGCCTTCAAAAAGGCAGCTTTTATATTTCAAAACTCAAGTTACATTTCATCCATTCAATAAAAACATTCCACAACTTCAAACTCCAATGACTTTATTATTGATTAGATCATTTACAGTGTGTACACATGAAACTAAAATGTGTTACTTACGTGAATATTAATCTCCTCCCATCAGACCCGCCCAGCCATAAATGCGCACGATCCGGTATGACAGACACATGATCAGGCAAAGTGCCTGTTGTGTGCCCTAGAGGATGTTCGGGAATCTATTTGAAGTATGCTGAAAGGTTACTTTGATACAAAAACATGTCGACTACCCCAGCTGTGAAGCAGTAGCTGGTGGTATCTGCTGGTGTTGGAAGTACCAGCAGATGGAGACAAACACTTTAAAATAGCTACATAAGATTGAAATCCCAGAATAGAATGACAGCAATAAATGAAAAGCCTCATGATGCATCACAAAAAATTCATTTAACAACAACTTAAAACCAATCAGTTAAATTTATACTCACTCAGTGACAGAAAAATAAAAACCACAATCCGACCACTCAGTAAAGTTCACAAACCATCTCTGTGATGTGTGGACCGAGAACTTTTCCACAGGAACAACAACCCTGATAAGAGGAGCCAGACATATTGTCCCTGTACCTGTTACCATCCCAGTAGTAATCTTTCCCACATGAACACTTCCACTGCTGCTGCTGGGTCGTGCTGTAGATATTTTGCTTTCCCAGTTGAACAATTGGGGCCAGGTCCCAGTTGTTGATGCTTGCTTTAAGCTTCATTGTGATTATTTCTTCTCTCTGGTGCTGTCTGGTTCTCCTGAAGAAGGACAGCGTGGAGGCAGGAAAGTTCCACAACACCTCCACCTTTTCAGGTGGTGGTACAGGCTCGTCTCCATTCTCCCCCTGATATGTGATTAATGCAGAGGTTGTCTTGAACTGGGTAGCTGTTTTTACTGTACCAGTATTTTGCACCTTCAAAGCTTGTGAAGTGGATGATTGAGAATCTTTATCAGTTTCTGTTATGAGGCTGCTGAGCTGCTTATCTTCCCAGCACAGTCCATACACAGCTCCATCCTTCAAGTTCTTTGCAGATGTTTTATCACATAAACCAGTCGTCCAATCACACTCTTCAGGCAGACTGACCACCCACCTCTGATAGCTGCTGGCTGTCTTGGTACTACAGATTAGAAGAGTTGCACAGCACTGTCCCAGCCAGCTATTGTGGAAAACCTTCCTGCTGTCTTTGGACAGCGACATGCCAGGACCCAGAGACTGTGACTCAAAGATCAGGTGTGAATCAGTGGGAACAAGCTCCTGGTGGTGTTCAGGATCAACCAGAGTCAGCAATGATCCCCAGAACTGAGACACTTGCTTCACCATCTTCTCCCCATTCTGTCTTATCTCCTCAGCCAGTTTGTCCCGATGGCTGCCCGGCTCCAGCCCTTTTCTCAGATCCACAGCTTTGGCCTTCTCCACATCCTGATGCACCTGAGAATACATCTGCAGGAATCTGAAGGTGTCCTTCTCCTTCTGTGCTGCTTCCATGCTGCTCTTGCTGGTTTTCAGGGACACCATACGAGCAGAGACTGAGCTCTGGACGCTGGTCAGAGAGATGTCACGCAGCTTAGTCACAGCCTCAATCAGACGCACACTGCAGCGACCCAGCTTCTCTCTTTCACTCTTCTCCCACTTTTCCAGACTCACATTCTCATCGTCTGTTTTCTCCTGTAAGATCAGCTGCTCAGCTTTCAGCTTCTCCAGGAGCTCTTTGTGGGCTGTGGAGAAGGTCTTCATATTGTGTAGGCGGTGCTGGTCCTCAATGGCGCAGGAAACACACACACAGGTCATGTCGTCCAAGCAGTAGTACTCCAGGAGCTTGCCGTGCTGAGAACATTTGGTGTTCCCACATAAATCCATGGGTTCAGTCAGAGGATGAGTCTGCAGTAACACAGGTGTGGTCAGGTGGGCCTGGAGGTGCTGGACACACATGGAGATCTCACACTTCATGCACGTCTTCTTTGCTGGTTTCCTGTCCTCTATACACATGTCACAGAGGATAGTTTGTGGATCTGTTCTTCTCCTTTTTGTTTGTATGCTGTCAGACATGTTTTCCAGCAGGAAGTCCTCCTTAGATTTGCTGAATATAACTCAGTGTTGTACAACAGTTTGGATTATCTGGAAGTTGATTTGCATTTTACACTGCTAAAACAAATCGAGAACAGGTAGAGTCAGACAACTTTTACTGCAGAAATATGGACGTGCCAACATGAAAACACAGATTAGAGTTTAATTTGCAAACACACTTTTGTGCTAGGGTAGAAAAGACATGGACTTGTAATAAAATGCAATCAAATGATAAAATCCAGGCAGCAATGTTTCTATTGTTGTGCCAACATAAAGGCTTTGATGCTTGAGGCAGGATTTACGTCAGTATCAGTTTGTTGGTGCACAGAATAAACTGGCAAATTGACTAACTTCCTTTTTTCATATAAACAAACATGAAAATGCGGTGTTCTCGCTTCCGTCAATCAGATAAATAAAATCATCCTACATATTAAAAATATACTAACTTTATCATCTATCAGATCATTTACATTGTATAAAACAACCGCTGTGTTTCTATGTTGTCATTAATAAGACCAAAAAGCTGTATTTAGGATGCCAATCTAAACCGAAAACAACCGGAAAAGATGGACTCGACGATGCTAGCAACGACCCTGAAACCGAGAAGATGTAATAAGATAACGCTAGCGATCAACTGACCGAGGCTAATGTACTGAATGCAATTCAGTCGCTCAGAATGCATTTTACAGCTCAACTGCGAAAAGTTTAAATGAAGAAATGACAGATGCAATCAGAGTGTTTTCCGAGAGCCTCGCCTCAGCAGAATCTCGTATGAGTAAAGTTGAGGACGTGGTTTCTAGTGATGTGCCCTGTGTGTCGAAGCTTTGAAGTGTGTGTCGGTTAATCTCGGGGGAGTTTTTGTGAGGCGCGTATCGAGGCTCGCTTTGATTACGTATGCAGTGACGTTCGAGGCCTCGCGGGCGGTTCGCGCCAGATTCGAAATAAAATGGGCAGCAAAACGCAGCTGATTCCCCCATCACATTGTGTTGTGGAATTGGATTACGTACGTATTACATAGTTACTTGAGCATTTCTACTTGATGGAACCAGCAAGGAAGAGAAGATTTTCCCCTGTCTGGCAACATTTTGATCTCATCTCTCCTAATAAAGTATGCACACAGTAATAAATATCACAAATGATAAGTACCATAATATAAAAAACAACACCAGAGATTCCTATAATCTTTATTAAAGAGTGAAGCGCCACACACTAGTTTATGTCATTATGCAACACGTTCTCACTCCCAGCGTAACATTTTAGGCTACGTGACAAATCGTCAACATATTACGTTTTTAGACACCCAACACGTTCCTAAATGACGAGATCGGGAAAAAAAAGAGGAAATATGAGAACCGTTTGGACTCAATCTACACATGTTTGCTCTTTTTCTTAAAATCGCTTGGGCAAACACTATTTAACGTCATTAAAGTGCTGGTTAAGGTTAGGGTTAGGGATCAGGTTAGATTTAGGGCTGGAATGTCTATTACCGCGGGACCGTCATTCCACTGGATTTCATCCATAACCCGCCGCGTACCATAAGAACGCGGAAGGTCACCTTTCGCGTTCCTCAGGAACGCTGCGGGACCTGACAAAACGTCGGGATGTTACGCCTTGGGAGTGAGAACGGTCTGCATTATCCAGATGTACATAAGCATGATTACACAGTTACACAGACATACCAAAACTCCTGATAGTTTCCACTTTCTCTTTCGTATCAGACATACTGAGACAATATTCAGGGTAAATAACCATGAAAACAGTTTATTTATTCAGTTTAGAGGTTTACACATCACATCATTATAATCATTGAGCCTGTTTCACTTGAATCGTCCACTTGATGGCGCAGTAGAGCAAATGAATCATCACAATGCTTCAAACCATGAGTTGACCAGTTGGATGGAAAGCTTCAGTTCACCACGAGGCTTCATCTCACCATCACTAGTGGTTTCCTCACTAACAAGTTGGGAGGCCACTTGTTATTGAACTAAACTGTCAGGAACTCCTACTGAAAGTGGACGACCTTGAAAACAGAAGCCGGAGATCCAACCATGAGACTCGTCGAATTACCCGACGGAGCTGAACCAGGGGAAATCACTGCGTTTTTACAGACCTGGACTGTGTCCAGATTCATGGGCTGCTCCTCCTTCGGAGCCCGATTACGTCGTAATGTTTTCCATATTATTTCTGTATTATTATTCTATTTTATATTTTAAATTATGAACTTTTTAGATTAACTTTTATACCATTGTGCCCTGTATGTGCTTACACGTTACTGTAGAAAAAGAGCCCTGTCTTATATAATGACACAAAGTTTTTGTGTCGTTATGTAAGACCAGCAGTATTTTCCAGCCTGGTCTCTCAGTCTTTCAGTCTTTTAAATTGAAACTAATTAAAAGTTAATCCAAAGTTATTTACTTTACCTTTTAGACTGACAAAGGTGTACTTAATAAACTGGCACTTTCAGTAACTTTGTTTTTTTCTAATTATCAAACATTAAAATGCAATGTTCTCGAGCCAGTTAATCAGATACATAAAAGCACTGCGCATATTAAAACTATTCTCACTTTATTATTATCTGATCATTTACATTGTATAAAGCAGCAGCTGTGTTTCTTTGTTGTTATTAATAAGACCAAAGAGCTGTATGTACAATGTGAGAGCTTCACCAGTAGATGGAGACGTACATCTTCAACTTGCAGGTGAAATAAAGTAAAAGGGTTGAAACGAAAAGAATTAATTGCTACATTAGAAGAAAATACCGAAGCCAACATGTATAATTAATATAATAAAATAACATTAAGAAAACACGGTTGTTTTATTTTATTACTTTACTTTACTTTGATATGTGATACATTGCACAACAAGTTAATCACCGAAGCAGCACATTTTCTTCACAGTTAATGATTGTGAAAGACAGTCAGTTACATTGATATTCATGCAGGGACAGAAAATGACTAAATGATCAGCAGAGTTGGAATTAACAGAGTTTACAAACCATTTCTGTCACACATGGACCACCAATCATTTTTCCACAAGAACAATTAGCCTCGGAGGAAAAGCGGGACATATTATTTCTGTATCCATTACCATCCCTGTAGTAAACTTTCCCACATGTGCACTTCCATTCCTGCCTCTGGGTCGTGTTTTGGACATTTTCCTTTCCCAGTCGTACAAATGGAGTCAGTTCCTTGTTGTTGAGGCTCATCTCAATAGTTATTATTTCTTCCCTCTGGTGCTGTCCGGTTCTGCAGTAGAAGGAGAGTGAGGAGTCAAAGTTCCACAACACCTCCACCTTTTCAAGTTGTAGTATGGCCTCATCACCATTCTCCCCCTGTAATTAACTCAGAAGACACCATGTGTTGATTTGCTGTATTGGCCATGTTACTTTCTCCTTTCCTCATTAAACTCTGCATCACAATCATCACCATTCTCCATAAAAGACAACCAAATGATGAGATTTGAGCATCAGTGAGCCAGTGATAGTTTAGCACAAAATCTTAACATCTGTTTATCATGAAGTCACGTTTTCTCGATTCATAAGTACAGTCTCATTTCATGCTCAAGCTATCTGCTGTTCTCTACTAGAAACGCTGTCAAACCTAAATGACCATGTGGTCCCAGCCAGGGAATGATTAGTTACAACAGTCTGAGGGAGTCTCCTTGTACGCTAAAGATTCACTGTGCATGTGTCAGTGCAGCTCTGGTTGTTTCACTCTCTATAACAGAAATATTTTCCAGCACACAGATTCTGGGACTCTTCACATTCTGAATATTTCAGGTCTCAGTGTAAACTGTGTTTTTTCTCTTTATTGTGTGAAGTTTTTAAAAAGGCCGTTTTTATATTTCAAAAACTCATGTTACGTTTCATCCAGTCAATAAAAACATTCCACATCCTTAAACTCCAATGACTTTATTATTGATTATATCATTTACAGCGTGTACACAGGAAACTAAATATTTCTGTTTACTTACATGAATCTGTATCTTAATCTCCTCCCATCTGACCCGCCCAGCCATCAAATGCACATGATCCATTATGAAAGACACAAGATTAGCCAAAGTGCCTGCTGTGTCCTGTGTTCAGGAGTCTATTTGAAGTATGTTGAAAGTTTAACCTTTAATACAAAAACATGTCAACTATCCCACCTGTGAAGCAGTAACACTTTCAACACCACCAGATAAAGACAAAATAGCTACATTAGATTGAAACCCCAGAACAGAATGACAGCATTAAATGAAGAACCTCATTATGCATCATAATAATTTAAATTAACAACAGCTTAACAGCAATCAGTTAAATTTATACTTATTCAGTGACAGAAAAACAAAGACCACCACTCAGTAAAGCTCACAAACCACCTGTGTGACATGTCTACTAAGAACTTTTCCACATGAACAAACAGACTGGTGGGAGTAGCTGGAACTATGATCCCGGTACCTGTTACCATCCCAGGAGTAAAGTTTCCCACATGAACACTTCCACTGCTGCTGCTGGGTCGTGTTGTAGATATTTTGCTTTCCCAGTTGGACAAATGGGACCAGGTCCCAGTTGTTGATGCTTACTTTAAGCTTCATTGTGATTATTTCTTCTCTCTGGTGCTGTCCGGTTCTCCTGAAGAAGGACAGCGTGGAGGCAGTAAAGTTCCACAACACCTCCACCTTTTCAGGTCGTGGTACAGGCTCGTCTCCATTCTCCCCCTGATATGTGATTAATGCAGAGGTTGTCGCGAGTTGGGTCCCAGTTTTGACTGTACCAGTATTTTGCACCTTCAAACCTTGTAAAGTGGATGATTGAAAACCTTCATTTCTCTTTGTTGTGAGGCTGCTGAGCTGCTTATCCTCCCAGCACAGTCCATACACAGCTCCATCCTTCAAGTTCTTTGCAGATGTTTTTTCACATAAACCAGTCGTCCAATCAGACTCTTTAGGCAGGTTGACCACCCACCTCTGATAGCTGCTGGCTGTCTTGGTACTACAGATTAGAAGAGTTGCACAGCACTGTCCCAGCCAGCTATTGTGGAAAACCTTCCTGTTGTCTTTGGACAGCGACATGCCAGGACCCAGAGACTGTGGCTCAAAGATCAGGTCTGAACCAATGGGAACAAGCTCCTGGTGGTGTTCAGGATCAACCAGAGTCAGCAATGATCCCCAGAACTGAAACGCCTGACTCACCATCTTCTCCCCATTCTGTCTTATCTCCTCAACCAGTTTGTCCCGATGGCTGCCCGGCTCCAGCCCTTTGCTCAGATCCACAGCTTTGGCCTTCTCCACATCCTGATGCACCTGAGAATACATCTGCAGGAATCTGAAGGTGTCCTTCTCCTTCTGTGCTGCTTCCATGCTGCTCTTGCTGGTTTTCAGGGACACCATACGAGCAGAGACTGAGCTCTGGACGCTGGTCAGAGAGATGTCACGCAGCTTAGTCACAGCCTCAGTCAGACGCACACTGCAGCGACCCAGCTTCTCTCTTTCACTCTTCTCCCACTTTTCCAGACTCACATTCTCATCGTCTGTTTTCTCCTGTAAGATCAGCTGCTCAGCTTTCAGCTTCTCCAGGAGCTCTTTGTGGGCTGTGGAGAAGGTCTTCATATTGTGTAGGCGGTGCTGGTCCTCAATGGCGCAGGAAACACACACACAGGTCATGTCGTCCAAGCAGTAGTACTCCAGGAGCTTGCCGTGCTGAGAACATTTGGTGTTCCCACATAAATCCATGGGTTCAGTCAGAGGATGAGTCTGCAGTAACACAGGTGTGGTCAGGTGGGCCTGGAGGTGCTGGACACACATGGAGATCTCACACTTCATGCACGTCTTCTTTGCTGGTTTCCTGTCCTCCTCTGCACACATGTCACAGAGAATAGTTTGTGGATCCATGTTGATGTTTTCAGACTTTAAAAAAATCAGAATGTCCTGATCAGAATTGTTGAATATTATTCAGTCCTGAGAGAAGTCCTTACTGCTCTTTGTTTCACTCCAGTTCGATGTACTGTAGAATGTCCCAACCTCGTCTCTCAGTCTGTATTATGTCCAGTGGCACCGCAGTTTAGATTAATGTTCTCACATATTGCACTTTGTACTGTTAAAACAAAAACCGAACAGGTGGAGTCAGACAAATTTCACAGCATAAATCAGGATGTGTCGGCACAGAAACACCCACCAAAGTTTAACTTGCAAACACACTTTTGTGATAAGCTAGAAATGACGTGGACTTACGATAAAAGCCAAACAAATGACGAAATTAAGGCAGCGATAAGGCGATGATAGTTTAGCAGAAAATCTTATCATCCATTCATCCTGAATTCACATTTTCTCAGTTTTATGTATCCATGTTTTTGCACAACTAAGACCACATAATCATTTTGATGCAAATAAGCATCATCACTAAACAAGACAAAGAAATCATCATCTTCTGGTCATAACAGACAGGACCTGCAAATGTATGTGTTTAAAAATGAATAAATATAAAGGTGTTTCTTAGACAGCATAAGGCTGTTATATACTGAAGTTTACAAACTACATCATTGATGGTGAGGACTAATAACTGCTCCACAAGAATGGGTTGACTGGCAAGAAATAGTACTGACACATTGGAGCTTTTCTGTTTTTCATTCTTTGCTAATGTCACGGTCTGCCAGGCAGACCGTGGGAATGTGGGGAGAGGAGGACCCAAATGCGGTGAACAGTGCGTTTATTTACAGTGCAGTCAATTTTCACACAAACAATCCCCGTGAGTTCCCCTGACTCCCGTGCTGTGTTTTCCTCCCCAATAAGTCCGTGCCCCGTGCTCTCCGCTTCCGTGTGTCTGCACTCCCCGTGCTCGCTGCTCTCTGGTTTTCCACGCTACTCCTGCAGGAAATGATAAAGCATCCGTCAAGACACTAAACTACTGCGGGCATACGCACACTAGACTTGACACTAACAACACTAACGTGGAGTTTCACGTAACGATCCTGCACCGGAGGAAACTCCATCATTCTCTTAAGTAGCTCCCCCCCCCGACGAGCCTGATCAGCAGCAGGTGTGTGAGGTCCTAGGCGTGACCAGCCAGCTGGCAGGGCCACACCCACCAGGCCTGGGAGTGTCACCACTGCACTTACACACACGCGCGCGCGCACATGCATGGAAAACAGGACAGCAGCACAATGCAAAAAAGATACAATAATAATGTAAGTCCACAACTGCTCAGGGACCCTGGGTCGCCCAGACCCAGGGTCCCTGACATCTAAGGTCATGATAGAAATAAAGCACATGGGTTACAAGCTGCTTGAGCTCATTGTTATTCTCTGATGCCCACCAATCCTCTGCTGAACAATGACAATGAGCGACAACCACCTTTTGTGGTTATTCACCTTTGTTTGGAGGAGAACAAACCAGCAGCTGTTTTTATTGTTTTTATTTGCATATTGTCAGACATGTTTGCAGAAGAAATAAATTCTTCATGTTTCTAATTAATTTTCATGTTTCTGGTTCTCCTGAATCTGCTGTAAAAGCTCAGTCATACACTTAGTATCGTGATGTGTTTGATGGGCAGGACATAGAGGATGAGAGACAGATGAAGAACATGTGCTTGTAATTAGGAGAGAAGCCTTGAAAAAAAAACAGGATTCCTGCCAGTAGTGAACAACTGTATTTATTGGAGTATCAGTTTGTTGGAAATCGATGACCCAGCCTGTAGATTATAAACATTTATAGCAGAAAAATCGTTCCCTCTATGTGCCTACAACTTAGTGTATAAAAAAGGAGTCTGGTTTAATCTAATGACCCAAAAACTAGTGTGGTGTACACTCAGTTTTTAATATTAAATGTTCACTGGATAAAACTAAAAGATCCAAAACGCTTCGTTCAAGTTTTAATAGGGAAAAAATGTATATAATAAACTGGCAAATTTTATAAAAAGAAAATAAATTTGGTGTTAAAAAACTTAAAAATACAGTGTTCCTGCTTGACTTAATCAGAAAAATAAAAGCCTTCCACATATTAAAATATACTCTGTTATTTATCAGATCATTTACATTGTATAAATCAACTCTGGCTGTACAATGTGACAGTACCACCAGTAGATGGAGACAAACATCTTCAACTTGCAGGTGAAATAAAGCAGAAACGGTTCAAACTAAAAGAATTAGTTGCTACATTAGAAGAAAATGCCAAAGCTAAAAATATTAACCAAAAAGAGCATTTCATTTTTACATTAATGTATTCCTCTGACAGAAACTAAATTGGATACATTAATAAATATTTGGTGAGTGAAAAAAAACATTAGCAGAGTCAGAATTACCAAAGTTTACAAACCATCTTTGTGATGTTTTCACCACCAGTTATTTTCCACAGTAACAATTACTGTGAGGAGGGCAGAAAACATTATAATTAGAGTAGCAAGACAGCAACAGGGAGGAGAAATGATCACAATGAAGGCCAACCAAACCAAATGCAAAAGTTAAACAAAATTATTAAAACTGAAAAACATGCAAGAAAATACAGATTTCATATTTACTTTGAATTTTGTTCACTCAAAGTTAAAATTTAACAAATTCATCACAAAAAAGCATCATATTGAATTCACCAGTCAGTAAAACTTATATTCATCTGCTAAAAGGAAAAACACAAAATAATGAATAGATCTACAATTAGCAAAGTTTACAAACCATCGCTGTGACACTAAGAACTTTTCCACAGGAACAAACAGACTGGTGGGAGTAGCCAGAACTACGATCCTGGTACCTGTTACCATCCCAGTAGTAATCTTTCCCACATGAACACTTCCACTGCTGCTGCTGGGTCGTGCTGTAGATATTTTGCTTTCCCAATTGGACAAATGGAGCCAGGTCTCGGTTACTGACGCTTGCTTTGAGCTTCATTGTGATGATTTCTTCTCTCTGGTGCTGTCCGGTTCTGCTGAAGAAGGACAGCGTGGAGGCAGGAAAGCTCCACAACACCTCCACCTTTTCAGGTGGTGGTACAGGCTCTTCTCCATTCTCCCCCTGATATGTGATTAATGCAGAGGTTGTCTTGAACTGGGTAGCTGTTTTTACTGTACCAGTATTTTGCACCTTCAAAGCTTGTGAAGTGGATGATTGAGAACCTTCATTTCTCTTTGTTGTGAGGCTGCTGAGCTGCTTATCTTCCCAGCACAGTCCATACACAGCTCCATCCTTCAAGTTCTTTGCAGATGTTTTATCACATAAACCAAACGTCCAATCACACTCTTCAGGCAGACTGACCACCCACCTCTGATAGCTGCTGGCTGTCTTGGTACTACAGATTAGAAGAGTTGCACAGCACTGTCCCAGCCAGCTATTGTGGAAAACCTTCCTGTTGTCTTTGGACAGCGACATGCCAGGACCCAGAGACTGTGGCTCAAAGATCAGGTCTGAACCAGTGGGAACAAGCTCCTGGTGGTGTTCAGGATCAACCAGAGTCAGCAATGATCCCCAGAACTGAGACACTTGCTTCACCATCTTCTCCCCATTCTGTCTTATCTCCTCAGCCAGTTTGTCCCGATGGCTGCCCGGCTCCAGCCCTTTTCTCAGATCCACAGCTTTGGCCTTCTCCACATCCTGATGCACCTGAGAATACATCTGCAGGAATCTGAAGGTGTCCTTCTCCTTCTGTGCTGCTTCCATGCTGCTCTTGCTGGTTTTCAGGGACACCATACGAGCAGAGACTGAGCTCTGGACGCTGGTCAGAGAGATGTCACGCAGGTTAGTCACAGCCTCAATCAGACGCACACTGCAGCGACCCAGCTTCTCTCTTTCACTCTTCTCCCACTTTTCCAGACTCACATTCTCATCGTCTGTTTTCTCCTGTAAGATCAGCTGCTCAGCTTTCAGCTTCTCCAGGAGCTCTTTGTGGGCTGTGGAGAAGGTCTTCATATTGTGTAGGCGGTGCTGGTCCTCAATGGCGCAGGAAACACACACACAGGTCATGTCGTCCAAGCAGTAGTACTCCAGGAGCTTGCCGTGCTGAGAACATTTGGTGTTCCCACATAAATCCATGGGTTCAGTCAGAGGATGAGTCTGCAGTAACACAGGTGTGGTCAGGTGGGCCTGGAGGTGCTGGACACACATGGAGATCTCACACTTCATGCACGTCTTCTTTGCTGGTTTCCTGTCCTCTGTACACATGTCACAGAGAATAGTTTGTGGATCTGTTCTTCTCCTTTTTGTTTGTATGCTGTCAGACATGTTTTCCAGCAGGAAGTCCTCCTTAGATTTGTTGAGTATAATTCAGTGTTGAATAAAGTCCTTGTTGCTCTCTTTCTGACTCTTTTTAGAAAAAACTTGGAGTTTGATGAACTCTTGAGTTTTGCTCTTTTCTTGCCTGTTACTGATCACCGTGTTCAGTCTGCTCAGGAGCGCTGCACAACACTTTCATTTCCTTGAAAACTCCACACTGAAGGGGTGGAGTCAGACAAATGTGACTACAGCTGTTTTATAATGTTTGCAATTCAGTTTAATTTCCTCCAAGATTGACAGGAAACACTCAAAATGTTAAAACACTGAATAAGCAATCTATAAAATCCAGGCAGCAATAAGCCAGTTATAATTAGCACAAGATTTTAGGAGCTATTCAACATTCACATTTTCTCACTTCATATGTTTTGTACAGAAGCACATATTCATTTAGCTCCAAAATAAGCATCATCATTAAATGAAAAAAAGAGGATGTTGGAGTTCTCACACCTCATACAGGTCTTCTTTGCTGGTTTTCTTTCCTCTTTCACACAGAACAGCTTGTGGATCTGTGGATGTTTGCAGATGTTTATTTAAATCTGGATCTCCTGATTTGATTTGTTGAATGTCATTCAGTCCTGAAAGAATCTCTGCTGCTCTTTGTTTGACTCCAGTTCAATGAACAGAAGTATTTTCCAGGCTGGTCTCTCAGTCTTTTATAAATCCAGTAGCACCGTACAAAAGTTTGGATCATCTGGAAGTTAGTTTGCACTTTGCAGTGCTAAAACAAATAGAGAAGTAGAGTCAGGCAAGTATAACTGCAGAAATATGGACATGTTAGAAACACCGATCAGAGATTGATTTGCAAACACATTTTTGTGCAAGGGTAGAAAACACATGGACTAAAATGCAACCAAATTATGAAATCCATCTAGCAATTTTTCCATTGTTGTGCTGACATTAAAATACTCTTAATTTGCCATAATATAGCTTATGGATGACATTCTTTCACTGGCTTTCAGTTGCCCTTATTTTCTATCATGTGTATCAAAGAGGAAAAACATTTTTAATGTAAAGTCACAGTACCTGGTGATTATTTAAAGGCTTTGATGTTTGAGGCAGGATTCCTGCCAGCAGTGAACAAATGTATTTATTGCAGTATCAGATTGTTGGAAATTGACCGCCCTGCCTGTAGATTATAAACCTTTATAGCAGAATAATAGTTCCCTGTATGTGCCTACAAGTTACTGTAGAACAATGAGCCTGCTCTTATCTAATGAGACAAACACTCATCAGATTATGTGTCATGCATTGGTGTAACTCGGGGCCTCTTTAACTGCCTGGGAAGTTTTTACCACATTTTTCCAGAGTGGTCTCTGCCTTTGAGGAGTTAGCTCTGCAGGTGGGGGGGATCTGCCAGAGGTGGAAGATGGACTCAACTTTAGTGTCTATTGTCTTATATAGTCTGGAAGTTTACTGAATGTTGGAGTGGGTGTAGTTTTTCCTCTGCGGTGGGATTGTTGGGCTGCTTGGTGGGGATCTTTGGTGCCATTGGTGGATTTTGGGTAACTCAGGTACCTAATGGGGTCAGCAGGAGTCAGCTGGCTCCAGGGTGGTCCTCTAGCTTTCCTCACCATTACTAATTTGCTTCCGTCCTCCCGCTCCTTCACACCACCACACATGCAGGGGCTTGAGGTAAAGGTGAGTCACTGAGGTGCAGGGGAGGCATTCCTCCTCTGTCCCCTCCTGGATACCTGTGTCTCAGTTTTATTCCACAATGTACTTACATTCTCATGATACATACACTGAATGGTGTCCAGAGGGGGGGTCTGTTCATACAGCCTCACCTCTGGTGCTGGTGCCCAATTCTCAATTTTAAATTGCATATAGACATTGAGGGTCCTGGGGAGGGGCCAAGCTGACACCAGCTGATAGTCTCAGGCCACCATGGTAACAAATGAAGTAAACTGATAAGTGATAAGTGATCGCAGGAACAGAAACTTACATGTGGCTCATTCACAAATTCTTCTGTATGGTCTTTTTTTAGATTACAAAAGTTTCAACTTACACCCTTCAGGCAACATAAATAAATAAATGAGACTAAAATACTGTATACTTCTACAGACGTTCAGCCAAACTGTTAAATTATGTGTAGACTGATATGTCAGAAGACATTATGGCTCCCCTACAATATATGTGAATGAACTCTAAAATATTACCAACACTTATTAATTGTTTTCAGGTTTACTGTGGATTGTAATTATTTATTAAAAACAAAAACAATAAAAATATTTTTGCAATTCGTTTTCACAATCTCGAAAACAGAGGTGAGATGTCAGGATGTTTTTATTGTGTATCTAATGGTATTATAATATTTATTCCCTAAAGACTTTTACCTTTATTTTTACTCATGTTGCCATAGTAACTTTAAACCTTGAATGCATACTGAGTAAATACATAAAGCATTGCAACAAACCACATGTTGCTTCATTGCGTTAAACAGTTCACTCTGGGGACATGACCAAACTTCCAGTTCCTCTTTACACATACTGAGGTTTGATAACAAGAATAACACGACACCACATTCCCACCAGAGCTAAAGTGTTTTTAGCAGACATCAAGTTTCATGCTCTGTAGAAGATGTATGATCAGATTTTTTTGTTCAGTTTAACGACTGTTAAATAATTAATGCAACAATTAAAGCAAAGTATCTATAACAAGCCGTATTGTTCTTCCTATTTAAGTTCTGCAGGCTGATGGAGAAATAAGCCTGTAGCTTAACTTAAACTTCATAGAAATGTTTACACGATATTTTCCATCAGTCATATCTTTTTGAGTAGTGGCCCTTCCTGTCATGGTCTGACATGTTGCAATACATGGGTGTATATGTACTCTGGCACTGTAACACTATACTATTGTGAATAATTAAAAAATCAATACATGAATAAAAGAAGAGAGTTTTTAGAAGTCATGTGTCATACATATAGGGCCTTGGGGGTGGGCACACTGAACGATGTCCAGAGGGGGGTCTGTTCATTCGGCCTCACCTCAAGTGCCCGTGCCCACTTCACAATTTTCTTTTTTATGTAGATATTGAGGATTCTTGGGAGAACTGGAAGCTGGGAGGAGGAGCTGGCTGTCTGGTTGGAGTCTTGGTGGGTGGGCTGTTCTGCTTGGACCGGGCGGTCTGATTGTCTTCCTCCCAAAGTAAAGGGGAGTGTCTCCTGGGTCTCGGGGGGTTTGACCCTCTGGGGATTTTAGTGTTTAGACCTGGAAGTATTGTGTGTGTGTGTGTGTGTGTGTGTGTGTGTGTGTGTGTATACAGCATTCATTTCTGTGTGTCTCCATTTTGGCTGAATGTGTGAGTATTTGTATATGTGTGCATGAGACACATGTGGTGTCCTGGGTCTGTTGGACCCCTGCTGAGTGGTGTGGTGCTGTTGGGATCTCGGGTCTCTGGGCTCAGACCTTGGTCTGCTGTGGGCCTATATGTCATGTGTCATACATATAAAGCCAGAAATGGTTCAAACTAAAAGAATTTGTTGCTATATTTAAAGCAAATACCGAAGCTAAACATATTTAATTAATAAAGTAAAATGACATTTAAAAAAACCCACAATTTTTTTTTTTTTAATTTACTTTACTATGTTATGTGATACATCATATGACAAGTTAATCACCGAAGCAGCACAATTTCTTCACAGTTAATGATTGTGAAAGACAGTCAGTTACATTGATGTTCATGCAGGGACAGAAAATGACTAAATGATCAGCAGAGTTGGAATTAACAGAGTTTACAAACCATTTCTGTCACACATGGACCACCAATCATTTTTCCACAAGAACAATTAGCCTGGGAGGAAAAGCGGGACATATTATTTCTGTATCCATTACCATCCCTGTAGTAAACTTTCCCACATGTGCACTTCCATTCCTGCCTCTGGGTCGTGTTTTGGACATTTTCCTTTCCCAGTCGTACAAATGGAGTCAGTTCCTTGTTGTTGAGGCTCATCTCAATAGTTATTATTTCTTCCCTCTGGTGCTGTCCGGTTCTGCAGTAGAAGGAGAGTGAGGAGGCATCAAAGTTCCACAACACCTCCACCTTTTCAAGTGGTGGCATGGCCTCATCGCCATTCTCCTCCTCATTTGTAATTAACTCAGAAGACACCATGTGTTGCTTTGCTGTGTTGGCCATGTTACTTTCTCCTTCTTTAAACAATGCATCAGAATCATCATCATTCTCCATTGGGTGAAAGCTGAGCTGCTTATCTTCCCAGCACAGTCCATAGAAAGGTTCATCCTTCAGATTCTTTGCAAACTTTTTATCACATAAACCAATCATCCAATCACACTCTTCAGGCAGACTGACCACCCACCTCTGATAGCTGCTGGCTGTCTTGGTACTACAGATTAGAACAGTTGCACAGCACTGTCCCAGCCAGCTATTGTGGAAAACCTTCCTGTTGTCTTTGGACAGCGACATGCCAGGACCCAGAGACTGTGGCTCAAAGATCAGGTCTGAACCAGTGGGAACAAGCTCCTGGTGGTGTTCAGGATCAACCAGAGTCAGCAATGATCCCCAGAACTGAGATGCTTGCTTCATCATCTTCTCCCCATTCTGTCTTATCTCCTCAGCCAGTTTGTCCCGATGGCTGCCCGGCTCCAGCCCTTTTCTCAGATCCACAGCTTTGGCCTTCTCCACATCCTGATGCACCTGAGAATACATCTGCAGGAATCTGAAGGTGTCCTTCTCCTTCTGTGCTGCTTCCATGCTGCTCTTGCTGGTTTTCAGGGACACCATACGAGCAGAAACTGAGCTCTGGACGCTGGTCAGAGAGATGTCACGCAGGTTAGTCACAGCCTCAATCAGACGCACACTGCAGCGACCCAGCTTCTCTCTTTCACTCTTCTCCCACTTTTCCAGACTCACATTCTCATCGTCTGTTTTCTCCTGTAAGATCAGCTGCTCAGCTTTCAGCTTCTCCAGGAGCTCTTTGTGGGCTGTGGAGAAGGTCTTCATATTGTGTAGGCGGTGCTGGTCCTCAATGGCGCAGGAAACACACACACAGGTCATGTCGTCCAAGCAGTAGTACTCCAGGAGCTTGCCGTGCTGAGAACATTTGGTGTTCCCACATAAATCCATGGGTTCAGTCAGAGGATGAGTCTGCAGTAACACAGGTGTGGTCAGGTGGGCCTGGAGGTGCTGGACACACATGGAGATCTCACACTTCATGCACGTCTTCTTTGCTGGTTTCCTGTCCTCTGCACACATGTCACAGAGAATAGTTTGTGGATCTGTTCTTCTCCTTTTTGTTTGTATGCTGTCAGACATGTTTTCCAGCAGGAAGTCCTCCTTAGATTTGTTGAGTATAATTCAGTGTTGAATAAAGTCCTTGTTGCTCTCTTTCTGACTCTTTTTAGAAAAAACTTGGAGTTTGATGAACTCTTGAGTTTTGCTCTTTTCTTGCCTGTTACTGATCACCGCGTTTAGTCTGCTCAGGAGCGCTGCACAACACTTTCATTTCCTTGAAAACTCCACACTGAAGGGGTGGAGTCAGACAAATGTGACTACAGCTGTTTTATAATGTTTGCAATTCAGTTTAATTTCCTCCAAGATTGACAGGAAACACTCAAAATGTTAAAACCCTGAATAAGCAATCTATAAAATCCAGGCAGCAATAAGCCAGTTATAATTAGCACAAGATTTTAGGGCCTATTTAACATTCACATTTTCTCACTTCATATGTTTTGTACAGAAGCACATATTCATTTAGCTCCAAAATAAGCATCATCATTAAATGAAACAAAGAGGATATTGGAGTTCTCACACCTCATACAGGTCTTCTTTGCTGGTTTTCTTTCCTCTTTCACACAGAACAGCTTGTGGATCTGTGGATGTTTGCAGATGTTTATTTAAATCTGGATCTCCTGATTTGATTTGTTGAATGTCATTCAGTCCTGAAAGAATCTCTGCTGCTCTTTGTTTGACTCCAGTTCAATGAACAGAAGTATTTTCCAGGCTGGTCTCTCAGTCTTTTGTAAATCCAGTAGCACCGTACAAAAGTTTGGATCATCTGGAAGTTAGTTTGCACTTTGCAGTGCTAAAACAAATAGAGAAGTAGAGTCAGGCAAGTATAACTGCAGAAATATGGACATGTTAGAAACACCGATCAGAGATTGATTTGCAAACACATTTTTGTGCAAGGGTAGAAAACACATGGACTTGTAATAAAATGCAGCCAAATTATAAAATCCATGTAGCAATTTTTCCATTGTTGTGCTGACATTAAAATACTCTTAATTTACCATAATGTAGCTTATGGATGACATGCCTTCACTGGCTTTCAGTTGCCCTTATTTTCTATCATGTGTATCAAAGAGGATTTTTTTTAAATGTAAAGTCACAGTACCTGGTGATTATTTAAAGGCTTTGATGTTTGAGGCAGGATTCCTGCCAGCAGTGAACAAATGTATTTATTGCAGTATCAGATTGTTGGAAATTGACCGCCCTGCCTGTAGATTATAAACCTTTATAGCAGAACAATAGTTCCCTGTATGTGCCTACAAGTTACTGTGGAACAATGAGCCTGCTCTTATCTAATGAGACAAAATCTTATCAGTTTTTGTGTCCTTATATTAGACCAGCAGTATTTTGCAGCCTGGTCTCTCAGTCTTTTCAGTTTTTAATATTGAAACTAATTAAAACCAATAGAATGCAAAGTGATTTGCTTTACTTTTATACTGACAAAGGTATACTTAATAAACTGGCAAATTCAGTAACTTTCTTTTGTCTAATTAACACACATGAAAATGCAATGTTCTTGCTTCAGTTAATCAGATATGTAAAGCATTGCATGTATTAAAAGTATACTCACTTTATTATTTATCAGATCATTTACATTGTATAAAACAACAGCTGTGTTTCTTTGTTGTCAATAATAAGACCAAAGAGCTGTATGTACAATATGAGAGCACCACCTGCAGATGGAGACGCACGTCTTCAACTTGCAGCTGAAATAAAGTAGAAACGGTTCAAACTAAAAGAATTTGTTGCTACATTTAAAGCAAATACCAGAGCTAAGAATATTTTAATTAACAAAATAAAATTACATAAAAAACAAAATTGTTTTACTTTTTTTAATTTACATTACTTTCATATGTGATACATCGCACAACAAGTTAATCACCGAAGCGGCACAATTTCTTCACAGTTAATGAATGTGAAAGACAGTCAGTTACATTGATATTGTCAGGGGTCGTGTGCGGAGGCGAGGAAGAGATGACCCACACGCAGGACTCTTGGTGCAGAATGAGGAGGTTTATTGGAAACGGAGACAAAAGATGACAGGATGGCTGGCTGAACTTAATGGACTGGTAGACTAGCTGGCTTACTGAACTGAACACGCGACAGGAACAACATCACAGGAACATCAATGACACGACAGAGAAGTGGTGAAACAGAGGAGCTTAAATACACAGGTGGAATGATGACAATGATTGGAAACGGGTGAGTACAGGGCTGAACATAATCTCACTAATGATACAAGCTGACATGGGAACAAAACAGGAAGTGAAGACATTGATGTGGCAACAGAAACAAAACGTGACAGAACTGAAAGCACTGGGTCACCGACCCAGGAACCCTGACAGATATTCATACAGGGACAGAAAATGACTAAATGATCAGCATAGTTTGAATTAACAGAGTTTACAAACCATTTCTGTCACACATGGACCACCAATCATTTTTCCACAAGAACAATTAGCCTGGGAAGAAAAGCGGGACATATTATTTGTGTATCCATTACCATCCCTGTAGTAAACTTTCCCACATGAGCACTTCCATTCCTGCCTCTGGGTCGTGTTTTGGACATTTTCCTTTCCCAGTCGTACAAATGGAGTCAGTTCCTTGTTGTTGAGGCTCATCTCAATAGTTATTATTTCTTCCCTCTGGTGCTGTCCGGTTCTGCAGTAGAAGGAGAGTGAGGAGGCATCAAAGTTCCACAACACCTCCACCTTTTCAGGTGGTGGTAAAGGCTCTTGTCCATTCTACCCTTAATATGTGATTGATGCAGAGGTTGTCTTGGACTGGGTAGCTGTTTTGGCTCTGGCAGTATTTTGCACCTTGTGAAGTGGTTTTCAGGGACACCATACGAGCAGAGACTGAGCTCTGGACGCTGGTCAGAGAGTTGTCACGCAGGTTAGTCACAGCCTCAGTCAGACGCACACTGCAGCGACCCAGCTTCTCTCTTTCACTCTTCTCCCACTTTTCCAGACTCACATCCTCATCGTCTGTTTTCTCCTGTAAGATCAGCTGCTCAGCTTTCAGCTTCTCCAGGAGCTCTTTGTGGGCTGTGGAGAAGGTCTTCATATTGTGTAGGCGGTGCTGGTCCTCAATGGCGCAGGAAACACACACACAGGTCATGTCGTCCAAGCAGTAGTACTCCAGGAGCTTGCCGTGCTGAGAACATTTGGTGTTCCCACATAAATCCATGGGTTCAGTCAGAGGATGAGTCTGCAGTAACACAGGTGCATTCCTGATAACCTTACCAATGACTTTAATTACGTCTCAATCTTTACTAGTTTACTAGTAGTTACATATCATTTCTTAATAGTGTATTAAACAAGAAAGTAGTTCTTACCCGCCCACCTGGTTGAGGTTGAATTTTATGTCTTGTTTTGTTTTGTTTTTTTCATTTAATAAATTAAAATTGAAAAACAAAATGATTTAAGAATATTTTATTTGGGAGTCTGAAAAATGGTCAGCACCCAGATGTACCTTATATGTAAAGTGGATGTAAGTCTATCACATTTCATATATAACCTCTGTCATGAGCAACACAACAAAATGTGTTCCTAATGATGTGACCAGTGACTTCCGGGAAGAATTTGTAAATAATTTTTTCGCCTTTTTATTGTATATTTCGGACAGTTTTCAAAGGGAACCTCAGACAGGAACTGACGTTGTTTCTCAAAGTTGGCGGGCGCCAAAGTTTTATGCATGCAAGACAAACCCAGGAATTACTTTTTTTAAGCTAACTACACCGGTGCGCTGAAGTTAGCCTTAAACTTATCGCTAGTGCTAACAAACAGGCAGCAGTGCTCCGATAAAGCAACGGGGTGAACAGTGAAGGTAGCCAGTACTTTTTAACATCACTGTGTGTTACTCATAACCGGGTTAGAGAGGTCGGTCCCGGTCGTAGTCAGCAATGTAACAAGCTAACATCAAAGTGTAGCCAGCTAAAGTTAGCTAGCTAAAGTTAGCTAGGCTTTGTTTAGTTAATTAGCTAAAAGTATTAAACAATAAGTAATATTTAATTAATTAAAGTAATACGTAATTAACAGGAATCAGTTTGGGTATAACCTTATTTTCTTGGGCATTAAATCACTGAAACCAAAAGGATTAAAATTAACATTTAGAGTATTAAACTTAAAGATGTTTGTATTTAATATGTTCAGTTCTGACTCTTACGTCTTATGTCTTACTCTTATTAAGTTACTACTAATTTAGGGGAATAAGTTGAGCTCTAGGTATGAGTTAATTTATAAAATAACCAGCTGTTATACATTACACAGCACCATTAAGTTTGTGAAACAACTTTAGCAGCAACTTTAGTGAAAATGGTGATCATCTGCCAAAAAGTGATTTCTGATATTAAACTGTTGTGGACCTATCATCAATCAAATGTCTCTGATGAATGATCGAGAAGTAAGAAAAGAGCTGCCACCATGTAGAAGTTGCAGCCACTCTTTGGCAAAGTGACTTTTATATATCTTTTGTTTATGTGGGCAAAATGTCTCATTGACATCAAAAATCTGGTATAAAAAGCTACAAGAAACATAGTATAACACTAATATTAAGACATTTAAGTGGCCAAAAGGACTGGATTGATTATAATGTAAAACACAGACTACATACAATAATGCAGAGTTATAAGGATGCTTGCAAAGCACGTCATTTTTAAAATTTTATCTATAACATCGGTTCATAATATAAACAAAGATATTGGACTATTCATCTTAAGAACTAATCACTGTGCAATAGACTGACAATAGTCAAAATACTGTGCAATAGACATTTTCCTGGAGGAACCTACCCGAGGGATCTATCTATCTATCTATCTATCTATCTATCTATCTCAGTGTTTCTTAACCTGGGTTCAATCGAACCCTAGGGGTTCGGTGAGTCGGTCTCAGGGGTTCGGCAGAGCCTCCGCCGTGACATGCACGGCTCATTTTGTGCACCAGTTAAAAACATATCTATGTCTTGAATTTGAAAAAATCATATTTTATTTTTCACTAAAGAGGGGTTCAGTGAATGCGCATATGAAACTGGTGGGGTTCGCTACCTCCAACAAGGTTAAGAACCACTGATCTATCTAATGTATCTTATCAGTTTCTCACATAGTTGTGGAGGAATTTTGGCATATTCCTCATTGCTTGTGTTCTGCTTTTGTTCAGATCTGCTGCCATGTTTGTCCTAGACAGAAGAGTTTTTTTCCCCTTATCCCTTTCTAACAAGCCATACTTTTTCATTTTTTTCTAATAATAATGTCATGAACATTAACATTAAACATGCTAACTGAGACCTGTAGAGCCTGAGATGGAGCTCTTGGTTTTTTTGCAGTGTCTCTGAACATTGCATGGTCTGATCCTAATGTGAATTTTCTGGGACGCCCTCTGCTGGGAACATTGAGTCTTTATGTTAACACACACCTGAGTACTCCAGACCATTATACTGCCAAAACTTCTGCTTTTATAGACATGCTCACGCCTGCTGATAACTCATTAATCAGGTGCATTTGATTATCAGCACCTGGCTGCTACTTACCTTTGTAATTCCTATGGAAGCAGTAATGGTGCACTTCCAGAGAAGTGCACGATTAACAAATCAAATACCTAAGAAATCAAATACTTCATCACAGGCACTGGGAAAATCCTGCTCAGTAATTTTGACCTTAGAGTATTTTATTTATTTGTACATATTTCTGTCTGCTGTTTTCAGGAGTGCATCACCACAGATGAGTAAGATGAGGCACTTTGCTGATGAAGAGATCCTCGGACTCGGTCAGAAACCACCTGGCACTCGTGAAGAGACTCCAGCTTTCTCAGATATGAACGCTACCCCCATTGCTAACGGCATGAACCAGAGCAGTTTGGTGTGCTTCCCCTTGATCTCTGAGAGTAGGAAGCTTGTGTGGGTGCATTCGCACCAGATCGACTCCCAGATACACGGCGCTGCGGAGCTGGACGAGGCCTTTGACAGGTTTCCCTACCTAACACACAGACAGACCGCCGAACTGGCAGAGAGTTGCCACCTGCATCCAGACCAGGTGAAGGCGTGGTTCATGGCACAGAGGCTCCGCTACGGCATCAGCTGGGACTATGAAGACATCCGTGAGGTCCAAAGGAAGTTCAACTCAAGTCAGGAAAAGAAGGAACTTCAAGACGGGACGGAGAGAGAAGTAATGGAGGACGGAAGAGAGAAGAGAAAGGTGAAAGCAGCTGGTGGGAATGCAAAGAGAAGAGGAGTGAGAGGAGACAGCGCAAATGTTAATGAGCAGTTGAAGAGAGAAATGAAGAAGGAGCTACCAGTGAAGGAGAAAAAAAGCAGCATGCAAAAGCGAAAAAGGACAACAGCAACAGAACAGATGGGAAAGAAGATCGTGAAGCAAGATGAGGAGGAGATGATGGATAAAGTGGAAAGTGGTGGAGAAAAATGCCCCAAGCGTCGTGGCAGAAAAAGAAAAAAACCAAGAGTGAACAAAAGTTGCATGCAAGAGGAGAGTAATGCACCTCCGGCTCCCAGCTCTCTGCTCGGCCCCCAGGCTGAAAACCAAACTTCTGATGCATCTCCAGCGCCTGACAACCAGACACGTCTGCTGCAGAGAGCCGGCGATCCCCGCTCCACCATAGACGGCGACTTCAGGGGGGAAGAAGAAATCGAGGGTGCAGATCTGCAAGCAGAGCCGGACCACAGCGTTTTCATCACTGACATTGACAAACTGAAGGCCCTCATCGAAGTGAAAAACAGCCCCTCTTCTGCCGAGCCTACACCTACTACTCGGCTCCACTGCAAGACGCCGGCCCAGCTGGCGATGATGAAGATGGCGTTCCTGCAATGCCAGTACCCAGACAAGGAGCAGTACAGCCGTCTGGCAAGGCTGGTCGGTGTGCCACGCTTGGCGGTGGCTCGGTGGTTCGGCGACACGCGCCATTTCATTAAGATAGGGAGGCCTCGCTGGATGAATGAGGAGCAGCACCATCAGGTACTGGGCAACGTCATGTATCAGCAGTACATGAACGCGATGACTAAAATAAAGTTGCCCAATAGCATGAACTCCTGGATTATGATGCTCGAAGGGAACAAAGGCTACAGCGAGGAGAAAAATGTGAAGATCCCTCCAGAGTAGAAGTATCACAACAGCTCATATAAAAACACAGCTGGATCGTTTTTTAGTTCCTCTGTTCTTCAGGCAGTTGTCAACTTGTTTATCAAGCTCCCATGTTAGACAGACCCCCTGTTTCCATGTTTTTCCTGCTCCTTTTAGTTAGTGTGTTCAAAAGATCCTCATTCGGATTCTAGGTGCAGTTTTAGTCTGTTTATGCTGTGCAGCTGTTTTCACTGTTTTAATAAAAGCACTTTTATTGCTCTTCCAGCGGGACTCAGCTGATTAGTTACAGCAAAACACTTACAAATTATTCTTCAGTGCGTACAGAAAACACAGGGATGTTTGAAAGAAGACACATGTTTCAGCATGTAATCCACACTAAACTACACCAACACTGAAGAGTTTAAAACAGTGGTGTTAAACATAAGGCCCGGGGCCCAGAATCGGCCCGATAAAGACTTCAGTCCTGGACTGCTTAAGAAACTGTAAGCGTGTAGGAGGAGTGAAGGAGAGAGTAGATTTTGGACTTTTCACTACATTTTACATGTTTTCCTACTAAGAGCTCTCCCAGGTCATTCATACTAAACCAAAGTAATTAAGTAATAGCTAAATGACAGAGAAGTTTTTTTTCACCACTGTATACATTTCTTTCCTTTTCTGCTAATTAACAACAATTTTTTTAGGTTAGGTTCAGTTTTATACTTAAACACAGTCTAGAAAATGAGCTACCAGAAGTTTCTCTTTTATTTTACACTTTTATTTCTTACAATTTAAACCCAAAGAGCACTTTTTTTAAGATAATAACATACTATATCCAGGATTAAATGTGCAGTTAAACCTCTGTGCAGGAGTTTTACTGGTCTGGTCCTGCTGTGAAAGATATTAAGTGGATAATATTTCACAAGTTAGCCAGCTATCTTACTAAATCTTGCTTTGCAAGAGGGAAAAAAGTATTAAAAATCTACTTTAAACCTGAAATATGATTACAAAAATACGACATCTATTCATACAATCACATTTAATATTTACAGATGTTCCTCTTAACAAGGTTCTTTCTTTTTCCTCTTCTTAAGGAGGTAAAACATAATTTTCCAATACTGTAGGTACTGAAGGGTGATAGGCTCTCAAACAGGTCCAGCAGTCACATGATAAAAGACCTCATTACTTTAGGTTGCATGTAAACGGGTCCATATGTGCGCTCTCAGTTCCATCTGGCTGCGTACTCCGCCCTCTGCGGCTGCCAGAGCTCTGCGCCTTCGATGATGCGGCGGATCATGGCGGCAGACGTGAGAAGCAGGTGTCCAGCAGCCTGAAGGAGGGTGGAGGCCACACGCAGCACTTCTCTGGAAACAGCACAAAGCGTTATCAGGATTAAAGGTTAGTGCAGATTAAGCTTTTAATTGCTGGCTTTGAGTGACAGAGAAAGCAGCTATTTCTCTTATCCTGGTTTAAAGTTTAAAGTTAAATAATCCAAAATCTGTAGACAACTGAGACTTATACATGAGTATTTCTTTAGTGTCCTGCTTTAAACTTTTTCAAATTTTATTCAGATGTTATACTGTTATTATTTGAGGTTCAAATCTGGGAGTATAAAATTAAGAAATATCAGAGAAATCAAAAATTTGTGTAATAAAATTTATCGTGTAGATCAGCTGAACTCCATCTAACTATTAAAATGTATTTGAAGTACATAACACAGGCTGGAGCCAGAGCAGGTAGGAAACTAGGTAACTTACTATACCCTTACTACTTCCATAGGAATTATTGTGGTGCTGCTGATCAAACGCATTTTGTTAACTGAGAATCAGAAGTTCTGGCAGTCTGCTGGTCTGTGTGATAACACCATGCAACATCCCAGCAAATTTACCTCAGGGTCAGACCATGCAATGCTCAGAGAAACTGCAAAATCACAGTAGCTACAGCTGAGACTCTACAGTTCTAAGTTATGATGTCAGATATTAAAGTTAATGACAGTGGAGTTTGAAAAAGACTGAACAGGTCTGTGAGCCTAAGCCTTGATGCCTAAGCCAGAATTGCATCTGAACAATCCACAGAACATCTGAAACAATGTCCTTTAAGATGAGAACAAAGTGGAGATGCACAGCACCACATTTAAAGAAAACCAAACTCAGCATATCAGCACAAACACCTCACACCAACTGTGAAACACGGTGGTGGAGGTGGTGTTGATTTGGGCATCTTACAGTCAGTGAGTTGACTGTGAACTCCTCTGTATCCAATGTGACGGCATCTGTCCGACAGCTAAAGCTTGTTAAACTTCTTGCTACTAAAGTTCTGTCCTAACTTCTGTCTTCATTTTTATTAAATGCAAACTAAAGTCTGTAATGATGCTAAAAGACTGAATTTTACTTCTGCCACTGAAAGCTTGCACAGCACTACATATGCAAATGAACCTTTATTACCCTCCTAACCTTTTCACTTGGCTTACCTGAGAACTTTCTTGGGCCCAAGACACTGAAAGTCAGCGCTCACAGAGTACAGGCCTTGAAATGTGGCCTGCACATTCAATGAGCCAAACACATCTTTGGGGCTCATCCTGTAAAGGTCAAAGGTGACGCGGGCTATGTCTCTCCCAGAACGTGATTTGTTGTGGTCTTGAGCTTTGGGCACAACTGCACCCTGGGGGGCATCAGAGAGATTAAAAAACTGTCACCAAGAGACAAAAAGCACACCCCAAACCCAGACACAGCTTCTGCGGTCAAACCCACCTGTTGTGACCTCCATGTCTGTCCAGGTTCCAGGGCCATGAGCATGACGTTGTCGGGTAGGGTCATGAGGAACTCATCAGAGTCGACTTCTGTACCGTCATCCTCACAAACCAGAGACAGAGACACTGCAGACAGCGAGAGCAGCAACGCCTGGCATACCTGTCAGTATGAGGACAGTAAGCAGTCCTATACTGAGTATATGAATTAGTGATATTTACTTCCCAGCTGTAAAAAAAAACCCCTCATTCTTAATCATTTCAAAATCATTTTCTAGCATTAAATAATAATTCAACATGATATGGACTTGAATGGAAACATTTCTTAGCCTTTGTTAATACCATGATCATCAGTTAATAAACCAGTTTTTATGGCACCCAATTGGCTAAGAAAAAATGCATTTGATCAGCCTCTAGGTGGAGCTGTTGTACACACAGCTGATATTCAGCTGGTGTTTGGAAATGCAGTTTGGCCCTCTTATATTCTGCAGGCAAAGGCAGTGAATATTTGACTAATGACTTAATGTGATCCTATACACAAATTATAGAGGATGAGATCATGTTTTTAGATGATGTCATGGCCTTAAGGTAATGAACTATCTTCTAAAAGATGAATTAATCCTCTTTTATTGCCACATTGAAATCATTCGCCCTATTAATTAATTTTATAATTTTAAAAGCTCATTTCTCTTTTTAATTTTATAGATTTCTTAATTTTCTATTTTATTTTGGCATTTTTGGCTGAAAGTATTTTCATCCTATTGAGAACTTTTCCTCAGTCACTCTCACCCTCTCCTTCAGCTCCTCCAGTGTCCCGGCCGTGACGCCTTTTCTGGTGTCCCTGTTGTGAGAGCACACTCTGAAAGGTCTCTGTGTCGGGGACCACACTCGCTTGGTTACAGACCTAAGGACAGACGAGACAAAAAAAGGTTTTAAAATAATAGAACGGTCTCTTTAATAAATGTTTGACTTTTATCTGAGAGGATGCTGGTTTTGTGTCCCAGTAGGTTATATTAACAAGTTGATATTACCCGAACATGACCCCAAAATCTAGCAACTAAATGGCATTGAGCCATTGTTAGTTTTGTTATTTACACAAAGTACTTAACGTGAGTCAAACTGTTATGTGAGAGGGTAATAAGTAAAAACACGTTTTATCCTTGTGCTATAGAGACCATTTTCACATACATTCCTTTTTTTTATTGTTATTTCTATTTTATGTAACATCTGTATTTTTATTTACATTAAATCATCCTCTCAATTTCACTCTTCCACTGGCATACAGATTTTTCCTGCTTTTATTTTATTTTACGTTTTTTCTTAAACATTTTAATCTGAAATGAGAAAAAAGGTCATTTTTTCATACCTCAGTCTTACATAAGTTACAGTACTGTACATTTTTGGGAACACCTGTCGAATCATTAAGTTACTTGTGCCTGTTTTACGATTGTTTCAAGCTTCAGACAGCAGCAGTGTACTAACTGGTACGTTAAAACTCATTTGTCACTTACTTGATGAATGAGGATGTTGTATCCATGCTGGTTAGTTTCTTCTCTTCTCGTCTCTCAGCCTGATGTTTTTGGGGCTGTTTTGGTGTCACACACTGTATTAGTGTTCGTGCTGCTCGTGTTTGACCCAGTTGCTGGACTTTACCCCGGGACTTGGTGATAATTCAGATACAGAACAGAACAGGGTAAAGTTCATATTGATTGTGTTTGACTCAGACGTGCCTTCCTTCATCTGAAAAGCAGAATAATGATATCTACAGCTGATAATTCAGAGGTTGTTTCCTGTGTTTTTATAACTGAACATAAACAGTTTTGTAAGAAGCCTCTTTTTTTTCTTCTTTAAAGAATTATTGGACAGTGTTAGCTTTGTTGGGTCTGTAAGCCTTTATATTGGAGACTGTTTTATGTTTTAGGAGATAACTATAGTGTGCTGTAATCTTTTTGTAATTTATGGCTGACATAAGGTGTTCAATAAATCATTTAAACAGAACCTGTCTGACAAAGTGAAGTAAGCTAAAAGATCTCAAAAAGTAACACATTATGCCACGATCTAAAGAGACTCAAGGACAGCTGGGACTCCAGTGAACCATGCTGAGAGCGATTTTCCACAAAAGGAGAAAACTTGGAACAGTATGAACCTTCCAAGTTCATACTAACAGTCAGACATGGTGGTGGTAGTAGTGTGATAGTCTGGGGTTGCTTTGCTGCTTCAGGATGGCTCGCTGTAATTGGTATAACCATGAGTTCTGCTCTTTACCAGAAAACCCTGATGAGACTCCCTGAAGGACAAGTTCACCTGGGCTATGGAAAAGACCAACGATCCAAAACACATCAGCAATTCGACCTCTGAATGGCTTAAAAAAAGAAGAAGAAAGAAAAAGTGTGTCAAAATTCCTCCAATGTGACATGAATCACTTATTGCAAGTTATTGCAAACACTTGACTGCAGTTTTTGCTGCCAAGTTGGGCACAACCAGTTATTAGGTTTAGGTGGCAGTTATTTTTTTCAGAGGATCAGGTAGATTTGTACAGATTATTTTTCGCCTTAATAAATAAAATTATCAACTAAAAACTGCAATTTAGAAACAGAAAATAAACACTTTCGGGTCGTTTTAAGGATATAAACTAAATTAATTATTAAATTAATCTAAATTAATCTTTTCTGGTATTCCTCGCCTCACCTAATATATAATTTTCATTTCTATTTACCTTTTTTCCATTAAATCTTTTCTTTAAATCATGAAGCGTTGGCTGGCAGGCAACGTCAATACGTCATTTCCTGAAACCAGATTGGGTGCGCTTGTGTAAAACGTTTCAACACACGCCAGGGGTGGAGTATTGTGTTTTGTATTCATAAATCTGAAGCACCGCCCATTCGGCAGATTCCAATGAACACTGCGAATGACTGTAAGCCTGTCAGTGAAGGCGGGAGGATGAGAAGGCAAACTTTTGATGGACGTGAACGAGCTTTATTTGCATCGCCGGAACAACAGCAGTGTCATTTATGTTTATCAACAGGTGACTCCAAACAGTACTTGAGCTAGTATGTGTTATTATTCTTAAATAGGTTCCTCAGCATTCAGTGTTAGTGCCCGTGCTATTTTGAAGCTCAGTGCGGTTAGAAGCTCTCCAAGTTGCTAAGCTAACGTCAACTTTAGAGCCGGTTTCCTTCTGGACTTTTTCAGTGGAATGGCCCCCAGAAAACCAAAGGGAAGCGGTAAGTGTAACGTTTAAACTGGACGTGTGGTGATTGATGCCACTATTTCCAACTTTTACTGTCAGGAGCTCATGCAAGTGTGATTCAGTACTGTAGTCTATTTTTGTTTCCTGCGCAGATGCCAGCCTTCCTTTCGCTGCTCTCCAGCTGCTTGCCCCGCCTGTGCGTCTGGTGTCTGCAGCCCTGTGGAAGGTGCTGAAGCAGAGGGATGTGATGCAGTATGGGGTTGTGGAGGAGTTCGTGACATCGGCCTGTGAGGCTGTGCCTGGGTTGCTCACTGTGAGACACCAGGGCAGGCTGACAGTGGGGCTGAGAGCAAGAGTGAGTATAACAGGAGAAGGGAAATCGGATTTAAATGTGTGCTTGAACCACTGTACTGTGTCCAAGAATTGCACAGTCCCAGTCTCCACCTCTGCAGCTTTAGCCTGGAGTTCGCATGCTTATTAGGGCTTTGACATACAAAGGAAGCACACCATCCTAACCGCATTGCTGGAAGACAGCACAACATCGATTAGGAAAAGTAGCACTATGAACAAACTTGGAGTCATTTCTGACCAGGATATGTCCTGCAGATTGCACATTGAGATATTATGCAGGACTACTTTCTTTTATCTGCTCATTATCTTTAAAATTGGAAACACTCTGTCTCAGTGAACCTTTTCATGCATTTATTGCATTTATTGCTTCTAGCCTTTAAAATTATAATTCATGATTATCAAGTTGCTCAAAAACTCCCTAAAACCCTTCAGTTGATCCAAAATGCTGCAGTGAGAGTATTGACAGGGACTAGAAAAACAGACCATATTTCTCTTCTATCGGCTTCCCTTCATTGGCTCCCTGTTAAATCTAGAATTGAATTTAAAATCCTTCTTCTTACATACAGCTTTTTATTAATAGACCTTATATTATCCCTACAGTACACTTCCCTGTGAGAGTGCGGGTTTACTTGTGGTTGCTACAGTATTTAAAAGTAGAATGGGAGGGAGAGCCTTCAGCTTTCAGGCCCCTCTTCTGAGGAACCAGTTCCCAGTTTGGATTTGGGAGACAGACACTGTCTCTACTTATAAGATTATGTTACTCATTTTGATCCAGAATACTGTAGGGTCTTTATATTACAGTATAAAGTGCATTGAGGTGGACTGAATTTTAGACCAGTGGAGGAAAAAATAGATAAAGACAAACTAAATCTTTGAACCTTTCAGTTACGAACCTTTCAGCAGACAGATGTTAGTGCCTATGTTATGCCCCTCAGCACTTGTTGACGCCGCTCTGTGCCTTAAAGTGGTCTGACACTTCATGGTTGAGTTGCTGTGGTCCATAAACACTTTCACTTTGCAATAACACCACTTAGAGTTGATGCTTGAATATCTAGGAGGGAAGAAACTTCACAAACTGACTTGTAACAACAGTAGCAGTTAGCACAGACTCATTCTCACACCATGGAGACCTTTTTATAGAAGAGAGGAAAAACACACCAGTGATGTAAAATTACAAAAATATGATGGCGGTCCTATTGGAGGCTATGAGAGTGGAGGCAGGGACTGTACCTGGTGTTTCCCTGTAGTCAGATGATCTTTACCTCATTCTTTTTTTCTTTATTTTTTAACAACACTTGCCTTCTTCTCAGTTGATCTTGGAGCTCTGCAGTTCACAGCCTGATGCTGAGGTGATTGAGGAACACCTGGAAAGAGTCCGTGTACCTGCTACAACTTCTTCAGTAAGTGACCTTACAGACCATTTCTGACAACTTTTATTCCAAATAACGTTTCTGTGCTGAAAATTTGATACTGATTTTCCTCAGTTTTTTCATATTCGTTCTGCTCTGTGATTGATTCATTTCAGGCGCTGACCACGAAACATGGAGCTCATTATAGAATTAAACATTGCTCAGTTGAACCTTTGATATTTAGGGAACAGCTCTTAGTGTGTTGCAGTACAGTACTTGTAGCTGTATACTTCCATTGTGATGCAAAGATTATGTATTCAAAAAGACGATGTGTCAAATGGGGATTTTTATGTTACCAATCTACATGTCTTATTTGCTTACATGCAGATTTCCTGATTGTGGAGAAAATAAATGTAATTTCTTCTCTTTTTCTTCCCAGAGTAAGGATGTAAAACTAATGAGAACAGTGAGAGATTTCCATTCTTTGATTCACACGTTCCTCACAGACCCAGCATTTAGAGAAAGGTTCTACAAAGTGAGTACCTCACCTCTACAGCACACGCTTCAGCACCTCCACCTGCTGATGAACTTTTACGCTCTCTCCTGACAGGAAGTGTTTCCTGTGGATTATGGAACAACGTTTGACCAGGAGCTGGAGAAGCTGCTGTGGGAGTTTTTGGTTCGACTGGACCAGCTGCTTCCTGTTCCCAACCTAGCACAGGTAATGAGAAAACGGCCGTTTCCATAGCGTTAGACATGATTTATTGCTCTTATCGTCACTGATTTAACAGTTTCTGTGTGCAAGAATTGATCTAATATTTGGGTTTTACTACAAAAGTTTTATTTATTTTTTTGTCAGACTGTAGCGTGGCTCAGTGACGCCCCCCCTGTCCTTGAGGAGTGTGCACAGGCAGCCACGCAGCCCCAGCTCCTGAAGATTTTACTTCAGCATGAAACCTGCCTTGGCCACCTGGAGTCAGCAGGTTGAAAAAGATAACATCTTTGTGTTGTGACGACTGTCAAATCAAATCAAATCACTTTTATTGTCACATCACATGTGCAGGTACACTGGTACAGTACATGTGAGTGAAATTCTTGTGTGCGAGCTTCACAAGCAACAGAGTTGTGCAAAATACAATAATGTAAAACAAGCAAAATATAAAAATGGCTAATCTAAAAAGTAATAAATATATGTACAATATGTAAAGGTATATACATTACTGAATGACAGGAAGACAGGAAGTGACAGAAGTGTGACAGGAAGACTTTGAGAGTCAGCTCATGATAATGCTCTTTGCTCTTTACAGCGTCACTACCTCCGAATATGGGAGACTCCATCCTGGCTTCACTTTCTCTGCCACCATCTGGAAGAGTCCCATCAGATCAGCTGACTGAAGCCAGGAAGTTGTCAGTGGATGAATCTGAGGGCTCCGAGCCAAAAAGCAAACCTTCATTTATCGCACCTGTTATTGGACTAATATCGAATGACGACGTCCCGGTCTTGAACGCTGGCATTAAAAGAACACAGAGAAGTGATGGTCCAGCTCACAATGCTGGACATGAGCAGCTGAACTCCAAATTCACCTCAGTGAAACAGAGGCAAAAAGCCAAAGATAAAGGAGTGAAAGAAGGGCGAGAGCAGCTGGAGGAGGAGGAGGGATGCACCCTAAGTCGAAGGAGTGGGGTAAAGCGCAAGAACTCTGACAGAAGAGAAAGCGATTTGGAGGAGGAAGAAGTTCTAGGTGTAACAACACCTGTGGAAAAGAGACTGAGCGGGCAGACGCAGAGTAAAGGTGACCAGAGGAGGAAGGAAGGCCGAGCAGAAACTATAAGAAAAGCGGGATGCAGCAGGGAAGTCCTGGCAGCCCGGATGAGAAAGCTAGGTGTTAAAACACTATATCACCCTGAAGATCAACACCTCTACTCTGTTTTTGTCGATTGTCTGAGCATGGAGCCCAGGGTTGTCATTGAAGAAATGTCAGCTGCTTCTCTCAGCGCTAGTACATCCGGGACAGAGGAAACATCCTCTTACAAGGTACAAAACAAGCAGAGGAGGAAGTCACCGGCCACAACGTCAACGCAGAGACAGACAAGCAGCCGTCTGTCGTCTGACACAGACTCTCCCGTCTCGCAAGATAAAGAGTAAGGGACTAAAGTGCATAATGGCAATAAACCAAGCACTCTGGTCTGTGTGAATAAGTAATATGTGGGTAATGCTATGGCTGTATATTTGTTTAAGAACATGTTTGAAGTAAAAATAGATATTGTGGTTCAGTCAACTTGTTTAAACATGGTATAAACTGTCTAAATACAATAAAAACATCTGATTTAGCTCCACAGATTTCTGGTTTCTTTTATCTGGTATTAATGACTTAACTATGTGCAGCTAGATCACACACACTGATCAACATTTGTACTTCAGTGTTTTCTGGTTGCCTTTAGACTTCAGTTAGAAGTGCACGAAGCTAAGCAGGTCAGCTCGATGCCCCCCCACCCACTCTGTGATTAGTCACCAGTTAACAGCTACTGTTGTTTCCCCTCAACAGAAACCATCCTGCACTACACAGCACGAGAAGCTTTCCCTCTCAGCAGCAGAGTGACACAGGTGAATGTAGGGTGTAATTATGTAAGAAATGTATCACCTGTAAAGGTTTGAGCTTATGTGTGTTTACTGTTCTGTTCAGAGGTGCTGGCCGGTGCAGAAGGTGACGACTACGTGGCTGATTCAGAGGATGAGGCGACGAAGAACTTCAAAGTCAGGGTGCGTATGCAGAACACATCCAGTCTTAGCTTTGATTATACCTGAATGATGTGCAGTTTCCGACAAAATGGTATAAATGGGAGTGTCAAGCATAAGGCCCGGGGGCCAAAATCAGCCTGGCAAGGACTTCAATCTGGCATATTGGGTGGCTTTGTAAAATGTAGAGGGCATAAATTGCAGGCTCAGATACATTTTCATGAATTTTTACAGCTCTTCCTGCTGATAGAGAGCGCCGTCATGGCCATTCAGACTACACCAAAGTAATTAATAGATAAAAAATTAAATGACAACACGTTGCTGTTTTTTCTTTGTTTTTCTTTATAATTCGTTCACAGAAATTAAAAAAATATAAAACAAAAACATTGTTTTATAATTACAAGACCTTTTCTGTATATTTATACATTAATTTACAATTTAAGCCCAAAGATTAAGGCTGACATTTCTCTCATAGCTGAACAACTGAGATGTGCTGAGACTTGTTTTTCTAATTTTAGATCTCAGGGGTTAAATGTGCAGTTAAACGTGTTTACACTGATAGAAAGACGAGTTTCTCTGGTCCGGCTCACTCAGGACTAAAACAGTGTAAAATGAGTTTGACGTCCCTGCTGTAACTGATACCTGTAACACAGTAAACTCTTATTCTTAGTGTGTTGAATTGCCTTTGTCTCCCCCAGCTGTTTATGAAACGCTACTACAAGACCAAACACGGCACCTATGTGCCCACCCTGAGGGAGTTTTGGAAACCTGCGATGACCCGGCGCCGCTTATTGTCTGCTGGACACAAACGGAGGTGATGAAATGTTTTTCCTCCTCCGGCAACATGGTTGGAAAGAATAACAGGTTTTTAAATGCTATTGAGACTGATGGACACTTTTATCTTCCATTTGCTTGAAATAAACCTGACTCAGGGCGATTAAAACTTGAACAGGTGCTTTGACATCGTGGAAAAACGTAGCCGTGGTTACAGGCAGTGCCATACAGTTTTTTTTAATCATTTAAATTGTATTTTTTTAAAACATATCTGTATTGTCTGTTACAAATGTGAAATATTTTTAACTTGCAATATGTAATAATATCTCTGTTAATAAAGTTTGTGATGTTTTGTATGAAATATATGAAATGAAATGCAAAATAAAAACTGGCTGATGATGACACTGGTGCACGCTCCTTTTTGCTCATCGATGAAGGCGAAGCTCTCAAACTGCTCCTGACGTTCAGCTCATGTAATGACTGATATTACATCAGTTTATTAGACCATCCCTGGCCTGTTAATCATGAATATGTTTATGCACTGAAATAGCTTTTATCTCATAGCTGCTGCAGTTTAAAATGACATTTCCTCGTTTTAAATTAATTATTTTCTTTTACAAAAACATCAGATTTTTCATTAGAAACCTTTACACAACAAAAATCAACCTGGAAACTGAAGATGCTCACAGTAACACAAAGAGCTCTCTGTGCTTCATTATATTGGTTTATATTAGTGTGTTGTAGCTCCTGCGCTAAGCTTAATTATGGCTGTTCTTTGCCAGCACTTCAGAAAAATAGAAGAAATCAAAATGAAATTAAAAAAGATGCGTTCAAAGTCGACAGTTCATCCCTCCGGTCACTGTGATGGTCTCTCCGGTGATGTAGGACGCCTCCTCGGAGCACAAGAACGCAATCACACTTCCGATTTCCTCCGGTTCTCCAACTCTGACAGGAGAGGCAAATTCAACGTGTCAAATCCTGGACTCTGAATATTACCAACAAGCTTTCCTGTGAGCTTGAACTTCACCTTTTAATGCATAGCTGCTTTTTGAACTCATCCACGATGCCTTCATTCTGCCACAGCTGGAACAAAAGAGTTTATTATAAAAAGTACAACACTAATAAGAGAAAGCACGACTGAAATGCAACAAAAACCACATTTTAAAGCACAGGAGTCGAGCGCGTGTCCTCACCGCAGAGCTGAAGCTGGTCTTGATTATTCCAGGGGCCACGCAGTTCACTCTTATGTTGCTCTGAGCCAGCTCAGGGGCCAGAGCCCGGGTTAGACCCAGCAAGGCCGTCTTACTCACGCTGTAAGGACCCAAAGCCTGGAGAGGTGCACATGCACACCACGTGAACAGGTTTGCAGAAACAAAACAGAACATGTCACTTCTTTACATTCAGGTTTATGTCTCACTGGCTTTAATGATAGTCATGTGCATATATCCATTATTAGCTGCTTTCAGCTGCTTCCTTATTAACACAGCGGGTGCCTCTGCATGTTTGACTTGGCACATTTTTTATGCCAGATGCCCTTCCAGACACAACCCCTAAGGGATTTTTATGTTCTCCTGAAATCAAACCGGTACAGTTAGGTAAATGTATAAACCACTACACTAAGACTACCTTACCAAACAGGATTTCTAAGACTTTTCTTACAGATCCCACTTCAAAAGCCATAAAAGCTCAGGCTCCACACCTCAAGATTATCACACCACACCCCTAATGCTGTGTCAAACACTGGCAGATACTGGAGTCTGTGAGTAACATAGATGCTTAACATTACAGCTTTTCTCCAGAGAATTGCTTTCTCACTTCCATCTCTATGTCTCGATGTGATGTAAGGAGGCGGCCAACCAATCCTGACTGCACTGATGAGATTCAGTAACAGCACCACACAAATTCCTGCCAAGGAGAAATTCCTCACTGACCTGCATTGGTTGGTATCCAGCCACAGATGACACAAATATGACATTTCCACCTCTGAAAGAAAAACACAGACCTGTGAGAGGTGTTAGAAATATTACAGCAGGCAGGTTTTTATGGCCGCCCCTTTTGGTGCCATTGTCACTCACCCTCTCTTCTCCATATGAGGCGCCACCAGCTTGGTCATGAGGAAGGCTGATTTTACGTTCACATCTAGGATCTGAAAATGTCGACACAGTGACAGTGAATACTTGAAATAACAGAGTGATCTCTCAAGTTATCCTTTTACTAACGTAAACAGCTCATCAGAACCACATTTTGGATTTATGTTGTTTATTATGACAACATATTAGTGCTACTGTATCCTTCATTTGAAAAATGCTAATTTATGTCGCACATCATAAATGATTGGTGTGGGCTCATTTTTTGTACGTACCTTATCCCAGACCTCCTCTGTGGAGTCCATGATGTTTCCAAAGAAAGGATTGACTGCTGCATTGGACACCAGGATGTCAATGGCCCCACACCGATCCAGAGTCTGTACCAAACACAGAGCAAAGCACTCGTTCATGCTATTACACAGTGACGCCAACAAGTGGAGGAAACTTTAATAGACACGTGCACTTCATCTCTTGATGCAGTTTGAGTCACAAAAGCAGCTGCTGGTGTGAACCATGCTTTGCACAAAAGATGAAGAACTGTTTACTTTCATGAAACTCTAACAAAGTCGTGTAAAAGACACTGTTCAGCAATCACAATCAGATACACTGTCTAAAACTCAAAGCATTTTACTTGTGTGGCCGCTCTCAT